>NC_062529.1:27644026-27790623 GCF_022655615.1 Tachysurus fulvidraco | reverse complement strand
ACACACACACAGACACACACACACACAGACACACACACAACACACACACACACGGGAACACACACACAGACACACGAAACACAACACACACAGAGACACACACACAACACACAACACACACAGGACACACGAACACAACACACAGACACACGGAACACAACACACAGACACACAAACACACACACAGGACACACGAAACACAACACACACAGGACACACTAACACAACACACACATGACACACGAAACACAACACACACAGGACACACGGAACACACACACAGACACACTAAACACAACACACACAGTACACACGTAAACACACACACACAGACACACTAAACACAACACACACAGACACACAACACAACACACACAACACACAAACACAACACACACAGTACACACGAAACACAACACACACAGACACACTAAACACAACACACACAGACACACGAAACACAACACACACACACACAACACACACAGACACACGAAACACACACACAGGACACACAACAACACACAACACACAAACACAACACACACAGACACACAACACAACACACACAGGACACACGAAACACAACACACACAGGACACACGAAACACAACACACCACAGGACACACGAAACACAAACACACAGGACACACGTGAAACACAACACACACAGGACACACGGGAAACACAACACACAGGACACACGAAACACAACACACAGGAGCCACAACACACACAGGACACACAACACACACAGGACACACGGAAACACAACACACCAGGACAACACGGGGAAACACAACACACAGGACACACGGGAAACACAACACACAGGACACACGGGAAACACAACACACACAGGACACACGAAACACAACACACACAGGACACACGGGAAACACAACACACACAGACACACGGGAAAAACAACACACCACAGGACACACGGGGAAAAAACAACCACCACATGACCACAAGGGAAAAACAACACAACAGGAACCAACGAAACACAAACAACACAGGGACACACGAAAACACAACAACACACAAGGACACAGAACAAACAACACACACAGGACACACGAAACAACAACACACACATGGACACACGGGAAACACAACACACACAGGACACACGAAACACAACACACACAGGACACACAACACACACAGGACCACACGGGAAACACAACACACAGGACACACGGGAAAACAACACACAGGACACACGGGAAACACAACACACACAGGACACACGAAACACAACACACACAGGACACACGGGAACACAACACACACAGGACACACGAAACACAACACCACACAGGACACACGGGAAAAACAACACACACAGGACACACGGGAAAAAACAACACACACAGGACACACGGGAAAAACAACACACACAGGACACACGAAACACAACACACACAGGACACACGAAACACAACACACACAGGACACACGAAACACAACACACACAGGACACACGGGGGAAACACAACACACACAGGACACACGAAACACAACACACACAGGACACACAACACACACAGGACACAGGAAACACAACACACAGGACACACGGGAAAAACAACACACAGACACACGGGAAACACAACACACACAGGACACACGAAACACAACACACACAGGACACAACGGGAAACACAAACACACACAGGACACACGAAACACAACCACACACAGGACACACGGAAACACAACACACACAGGTACACACGGGAAACAAACACACACAGGACACACGGGAAACACAACACACACAGGACACACGGGAAAACACTAACACACACAGGACACACGGGAAACACAACACACACAGGACACACGGGAAACACAAAACACACACATGACACACGGGAAACACAACACACACAGGACACACGAAACCACAACACACACAGGACACACGGGAAACACAACACACACAGGACACACGGGAAACACAACACACACAACACACACAGGACACACAACACACACAGGACACACGGGAAACACAACACACACAGGACACACGGGAAACACAACACACACAGGACACACGGGAAACACAACACACACAGGACACACGGGGGAAACACAACACACACAGGACACACGGGAAAACAACACACACAGGACACACGAAACACAACACAACACAGGACACACGGGAAACACAAACACCACAGGACACAAGGGAAACACAAACACAAACAGGACACACGGGAAAACACAACAAAACACACACACAGGGACACACAACACACACATGACACAGTGGAAAAACACAAACAACCAACAACACAAAGGACACACGGGAAACACAACACACACATTACACACTTTAAACACAACACACACAACACACACACATTACACACTTTAAACACAACACACACATTACACACTTTAAACACAACACACACTTTAAACACAACACACACATTACACACAACACACACATTACACACAACACACACATTACACACTTTAAACACAACACACACATTACACACTTTAAACACAACACACACATTACACACTTTAAAAACAACACACACACCTTGAATATAGAGTCCAACTGATTTGTGCTGATGTTTGATTTTTGTGGTCTGTGAACAAACAAAACCCATCATGTAATATGGACTATATGTATTCATAGCTGCACAAATCACACACTAATAAATACACACACAGATATTTAACACTATCCTCTTAACACAATACACTGATTTCAGGATTTCCTAACTGACACCAACATGTTTAGAAACAAATGTTTGAATAAATGAATAAAATCTTTATATAGTCATTAATGTCCCAGGTGTAAATGTTCTTCTGTAGCACCACAGACCCTCCAGCTCAGGGACTGCAGACTGAACTGAACTCTTAAAGCACTTTTCCTCACTGCCAGTCCGAGAGCTGCAGCACTGCACAGTTTAGTGTTTTACTGCTTCAACACCTGATAAAGCTCATGAAGGGCTTCATAATGAGACGAGTGAGTTTGATCAGGTGGAACATTGCTGTAAAACACCTCACTATACTGACCTCACATCAGTACAACTGTCTCTGTCTCTGAAGTTAATTGGTTTTCCCATTGACTGGTCACTCTTCATGGACACACAGCTGGGTTCTGGTGAGTCTGATCTCTTTCCCTCCATCATTCTAGAATAGAAATATCAGCAATAATTAATACTCAGCACTGTTAAACAATGTGTTCATCATTAAACATTAAACTGCTATTAAACACCTTAAAGTTGACTTCCTGTGTTAACTAGTGAGTGTTTAGAGATACAGATGTGTTCCCATGAGACGGTGTGTATTTATTACTGGTGAATGTAAAAGTAAGTCACCTCTCGTCTTTCTTTAAGTCCTGTTTCCCAGACACACTCATGTTGGAGGTCATGTCTCCTTCTCCAGATTACAGCAGGACACACGTTTACTTCACTCCAACATCGGTGTGTTAAATTAAACCCTGAATCAGCACAGAGTTCACTTACAGGAAATAGTCACACTATCAAGTTATAAAACAACCTGTGTACATTAAAGCTTCAGTACAAACCCAAAAAACTCTTCTGCATCTAGTGTCACTTCAGTGTGTTTATATATTAGAGCTTTAGATACTCACTGTGTTTTTACTCCTAAAATCATTTAGTTTTCACTCCACACTAAATGGAGCTGCTGACTTTCACTTTCATTACAGTTTATACTGCAGAGGGGGGGAAGGGCAGTGACACACACACACACACACACACACACACACAGGAAGCAGGAGCGTGGTCAATGCTGTAGGTAAAATGCGGAATGGAGTTTAATTTATTAGGGACTTCCTCCACAGATGTTGCTGTATCCTGTAACACCAACCAGCAAACACACAGACGTCATTCTTTGACAGTCGCTTTATTTAGGACATCACAGCATCCAAACATACACACGTTAAGCGTCTAACAGTGGTGAGCACCCATAGCTCTTCACAGGCTTTTAACAGTGCCAAGACATTTTGTTACTGCCACCTGCTGGACTGTAGCGCCAGAACATTTTTTCATCATATCTTTAAAAGTTTGAACCGCTCGTTCTGCCAAACCATTAGATGAAGGGTGATATGGTGCAGACGTAACATGATTTATTCCATTCTTAAGCAATATTCGGACGGGATTAGTTTTAATCAGTTAGTGCTTATCAGTTAGTTTATTAATTAGTGCTGCTACAGTCCATACAGGGTTACCAGATTGGGCTCGAATCTGCGACTAATGTTTTTTATTTGTTTTTTTAATCGTATTTTGCAGCACATATTACACTGTGATAGTGCGAGTAAATCAGAACGTGATTGGTTGGAGGTAGACCGTGCCACGATTGGTCAGCGCCACGAGACCGTTGTCCGATTGGCTGGAGTAGACGGTGGGCGGAGTCACCTATTTGTGGATTCTTGTGCACGTCTTGACGTTAGAAATGTTTCAAATCCACAAATGTACAGAACGCGATTCACTAATGAGCAGGAAGACATTCGCAAATAAATACAATTTATAAATATTTTTTATTTGCAAATCCCATTTTATTTATTTGTGAATTTCATTTCTTTTTGTGAAATTTGTAAAAATATTTGTGAAACTCTTTTTATTTGTGGATCATAGTGTATTTATTCAGAATAACGAAACAATTCTGACCCCATACAGTACTCACTAAACTGATGTGTGTGTGTATGTGTGTGTGTGTGTGTGTGTGTGTGTGTGTGTGTGTGTGTGTGTGTGTGTGTGTGTGTGTGTGTGTGTGTGTGGAGTGTGTGAGTAGTGTGTGTGTGTGTGTGTGTGGTGTGTGAAGTGTGTGAGTGTGTGTGAGGTGTGAGTGTGTGTGTGTGTGAGTAGTGTGTGTGTGTGAAGTGTGTGTGTGTAGTGTGTGGAGTGTGTGAGAAGTGTGTGAGTAGTGTGTGTGTGGAGTGTGTGAGTAGTGTGTGTGTGTGTGTGTGTGTGTGTGTGTGTGTGAGTAGTGTGTGTGGAGTGTGTGTGTGTGAGGTGTGTGTGAGTAGTGTGTGTGTGTGTGTGTGTGTGTGTGGAGTGTGTGTAGTGTGTGTGTGGAGTGTGTGAGTAGTGTGTGTGTGTGTGTGTGTGTGTGGAGTGTGTGTAGTGTGTGTGTAGTGTGTGTGTGGAGTGTGTGAGTAGTGTGTGTGTGTGTGTGTGTGTGTGCGCGAGTGTGTGAGTAGTGTGTGTGTGTGTGTGTGATTAAGCTTCTCACACTGACTCGTCACTGTAAAGGCTTTATGTTTGTAACATTATGAAGCGTGACAGAGACTCACTGTGTGAACACCACAATGTTATGAACTTTAATGCTGGCCATGGTGCAGAAAGCACTGTGAGAACAAAAAAAAACAAACATCAGTCACACACACACACACACACACACACACACACACACACACACACACACACACACACACAGGCTAAAACATTAGCATAAACTAAGCGACTCAGTTGCTAAATTTGAACTCAGTAGTAGCAAAAAAGTAAAAATGAACTCACTATACGTAGGACAGCGACCCGCCGATCTCCACATTCACAGTGAAGTTCATCTGCACAATAAACACACACAGGATCACGTACACAACAGTCTGTAGGTGTGATTCATCTACACAATAAACACACACAGGGTCACGTACACAACAGTCTGTAGGTGTGATTCATCTGCACAATAAACACACACAGGGTCACGTACACAACAGTCTGTAGGTGTGATTCATCTGCACAATAAACACACACAGGGTCACGTACACAACAGTCTGTAGGTGTGATTCATCTGCACAATAAACACACACAGGGTCACGTACACAACAGTCTGTAGGTGTGATTCATAAACTGATTTGTAACCCTTCTCCTGTATCGGTCTGTGACTGACCGTGCCTACATGATCATCTCTGACCGACCCCTCCCCTACTCTCATCTCTTACTGACCCCTCCCCTACTCTCATCTCTGACTCCGCCCCCTTACCTGTCTCTGGCTTAGTGGTTGGATTCTGATGATGTTGTCAAGCTGCTGAGTGCCAATGACCGTCTTCATGTAGAGAACCTGACTGCTCACGCTGTCCACCAACACGGTGAAGAAGTTCCAGTTGTTAAACTTCAGGGCATTCTGAGAACACGCCCACAGCCACGCCCACAGCCACGCCCACACAAAGAGACAGGTTTTTAAATCCCACATTTGCTTATTATTTAGTTTAAAACACACAACACTTTCTCTCAATCTGAAACTTTCTCTATAAAAGCGATTGTTAGAGATTTTCATTCATTCTATTCAAGTTTATTTGTATAGCGCTTTTTACAATAGACATTGTCTCAAAGCAGCTTTACAGAACATAAACATAAAGCAGAAGGTAAACATAATTAATGATAAAGGAAATAACGAATAATAAAAGAAATAAGAATTAACAGAATAAAAATTCTAGATTATTATTAGATGTATATAGTTCACAGTGTGTATGTATTTATTCCCCTATGAGCAAGTCTGAGATGACTCAGGCAGCAGTGGCAAGGAAAAACTCCCTTAAATTGGTAAAGGAAGAAACCTTGAGAGGAACCGGACTCAAGGGGGAACCCATCCTCATATGGGTGACACTGGGGTGTGATTGTAATATACAGTCAAACAAATGGTGTATTGGTGTGAGGTTTAAGGACTTCTGATCTTCTGAGTACCACAAAGTCTAACTGGAGATGTCTCAGGATTCTTAGAGTCGGCCTCGGCTCAGTGGATGTCCAAAGGCTTCGTCCCACAGAGGACGATGGGAGCTGGTACAGTGTCTGGATGCCTCGGGATGGGTACAAAGAGAAAAGCAGTGGAAAGGGATTAACATATCTGCCGTTCATAAAAATGTGCTGGTCTGATGTACTGGTGCATGATATTATGGGATGTATTATGTGTACGCCTGACTGAAGAGATGAGTTTTTAATCTACATTTAAACTGGGAAAGTGTGTCTGAGCCCCGAACACTATCAGGAAGACTATTCCAAAGTTTGGGAGCTAAATAAGAAAATGCTCTACCACCTTTAGTAGACTTAGATATTCTGGGAACTACCAAAAGCCCTGAGTTTTGTGATCTCAGAGAGCGTGAAGGATTGTAACGTGTTAGCAGACTAGTTAGATACATGGGAGCTAAACCATTAAGAGCCTTGTACGTAAGTAGCAGCAGTTTGTAGTCAATTCTATACCTAACAGGTAGCCAGTGTAGAGATGATAAAATTGGGGTTATATGGTCATACTTTCTTGTCCTAGTGAGAACTCTGGCAGCTGCATTTTGGACTAACTGTAACCTATTTATTAAAGATGCAGGACAACCACCTAGTAATGCATTACAATAGTCCAGTCTAGAGGTCATGAATGCATGAACTAGCTTCTCAGCATCAGATACAGACAGGATGTTTCTCAGCTTGGCAATGTTTCTAAGGTGGAAGAAGGCTGTTTTGGTAGTATGGGCGATATGATTTTTAAAAGACAAGTTACTGTCTAGTATAACACCGAGGTCTTTCACTGTCGAGCTACTTGTAATAGTACATCCCTCTAAATGGGAGTTAAGTTGTGAGAGTTTATGTGCACTGGTTTTTGGACCTATGAGTAGTATTTCAGTCTTATCGGAGTTTAACAATAGAAAGTTGCAGCTCATCCAGTCTTTTATCTCTCTAAGGCACCGAGTTAATTTGGACACTGTGGCTATTTCATCTGGTTTTGATGAGATATATAACTGTGTGTCATCAGCATAACAATGGAAACTAATCCCATGTCTTCTAATAATGTTCCCTAATGGAAGCATGTATATAGAGAAAAGCAGAGGTCCTAGAACTGATCCTTGAGGGACCCCATAATTAACTGGTAGTAAACTGGAGGATTCACCATTTAATTCTACAAAATGGTATCGGTCAGACAGATAGGATCTAAACCAGCTTAAAGCCTGACCATGAATACCTGTGTAATATTGTAAGCGATCTAGAAGAATGTTGTGATCTATAGTGTCGAATGCAGCACTAAGGTCAAGTAGAACTAATAGTGTCATACAGTCTTGGTCCGAAGCTAAGAACAAGTCGTTTGTAACTTTAACAAGTGCAGTTTCTGTGCTATGATGGGGCCTGAAACCTGACTGAAACTCTTCAAGGATGTTGCTCTCCTGTAAGAAGGAGCTCAGTTGAACAGACACAACCTTTTCAAGTATTTTAGACATAAACGGGATGTGTGAGATAGGTCTGTAATTTGATAGTTCATTAGGGTCTAAGTTAGGTTTTTTGATGAGTGGCCTAATAACTGCCAACTTAAAAGACTTCGGGACGTAACCTAAAGATAACGAGGAGTTAATGATATTAAGAAGAGGCTCACCAGCTTTATGTAACACTTCTTTCAGTAATTTAGTTGGGATGGGGTCTAGTGAACATGTTGTTGATTTAGCTGTAGTAATAAGTTTATCTAACTCTTCCTGTCCTGTACTTGTAAAGCTGTGTAAAGCCTTAGGTGAGATTGTGTCACTGGTTGCTCTCATATGTTGGGCGTCACCTATTTTATTCCTGATACTTTCGATTTTATCAGTGAAGAATCTCATAAAGTCCTCACTACTGAAATGTGATGGAATAGTGTGTTCAGATTTCTGATTTTTTGTTAAACTAGCCACTGTGCTAAATAAAAACCTGGGATTGTTCTGGTTATTTTCTATGAGTTTGCTCAGGTGCTCAGCCCTAGCAGCTTTTAGAGCCTGTCTGTAGCTGGACATACTGTCCTTATACGCAATTCTAAACACCTCTAATTTAGTTTTTCTCCATTTCCGTTCGAGGTTACGGGTTTCTCTCTTGAGGGTGTGAGTGTGACTATTATACCATGGTGCAAGTGTTTTATCTCTAACCTTCTGTAATCTGACTGGGGCAACAGTGTCTAATGTGCTAGTGAATATAGCGTCTATGCTGTTAGTCATTGCATCTAGGTCGTTTGAGTTTGAGGGTACATTAAGAAGTCCAGACAGATCAGGCAGGTTGTTTGTGAATCTGTCTTTGGTGGTCGAAATAATGGTTCTACCGAGTCGATAACGTGGTGAGACACAGTTAGTCTGTTCTATAGGTAGTGTGTACATTATAAGGTAATGGTCTGTGATGTCATCACTTTGGGGTATGATATCTATATCAGTGACCTCTATTCTGTGTGATATTATTAAATCTAGTGTGTGGTTACGTCGGTGAGTTGCACTAGTGATGTTTTGTTTGAGCCCAAGTGAGTTTAGTAAGTCCATAAATGTGAGTCCTAAAGCGTCGTTTGTGTCGTCAACATGAATGTTAAAGTCTCCTACAATTAATGCTTTGTCAAAGTTAACTAATAGGTCTGAGAGAAAATCTGTGAATTCTCTAAGAAAAACTGTGTAGGGCCCTGGGGGTCTGTACACGGTCGCTAGAGCAAGAGACATCAGGGATTTCTTCGTGTGCACGTGCGATAGTGTAACATTAAGGACGAGCACTTCAAAAGAACTAAATCTAGGCTGTGTTCTCTGGGTAACAGTGAGGTAATCACTAAGGATAGTGGCGACACCACCTCCACGACCAGTCAGACGAGGTTCGTGCTTATAGATATATCCTGATGGTGTAGACTCGTTTAGACTGATGTATTCATTTGGTTTAATCCACGTTTCGGTGAGGCAGAGTGCAGTAAGGCTATTATCTAAGATCATTTCATTTACAATAAGTGCTTTGGGTGCAAGAGATCTAATGTTCAGAAGTCCAAACTTTAAGAACTGTTTTTGTTTGTTTCTTTGGCATTTTTCTGGTCTAATTACAGTAAGATTATTTCGAGGACTTCTCGTGTATTTACTTTTGGATCTCACTGCTCGGGGAACAGACACAGTTTCTATAGGGTGAGCTATGTGTGCATTTTCTGTGTCAATGTGCTGAGGTGAAGGATGGCTATTAAGATTTAAATTTAAAGAGTAGTTTACCAGTCAGAAGGTGTTCAGCGCCCTGGAGATGTGGTCCGAGAGGATCTCCGCTCCAACTCTGCTGGGGTGCAGGCCGTCAGCACGGAATAGCCTAGGACGCTCCCAGAAAACATTCCAATTATCGATAAAGAGTAGTTTCTGAGCCTGACACCATGACTGTAACCATTCATTTAAAGCGAAAAGTCTACTGAACCTTTCAATTCCTCGCTGGTAAGTTGGAAGTGGTCCAGACACGATGATCCTCGTCGTGGGTGATGTGCTGCGAACCGTCTCCACCAGGGTGTTGAAGTCCCTCTTCAGGATCTCTGACTGCCTCAGGCTGGTGTCATTCGAGCCGACATGAAGAACCACAGCTTTGGTGTTTCTGCTCACGACTCTAGGTACCTGTGCAGAGACATCAAGAACACGAGCACCAGGTAAGCAGTGAGTGCGAGCCTTACCTTTAGCCACCGTAGCACGGACGTGGCGGACGATGGAGTCTCCGATGATCACGTTGTCGCAGTCCGCCTTGCGAAGGGGGGCGAAGCGGTTCCGGGTGGGGATCTCGAAGACCGGCGGTGGTGGAGGGGGAGAGGTCCTAGGCCGGGGACCGGCACGCGTCCTCCGCTGCTGCACCCAGGGCCTGCGGTGTCCTGGCGCCGGAGTGAATAGCTCCTGGGCAGGCCACTTCATCGGTGTGTTGGGCCTGGACAGAGAAACACGCGGGGTAGAGGTGGCGGGAGTGGTAGTTACATCCTGGGAGTTTACCTGAGACAGGTGAGCGACCGACCGGGGAGCTTCCAGCGCGGCTTTCCGCTCCCGCAGCTCGGCCTGCTTCACCTGTAGTTCGCGGATCTGCTTCTCCACAGCAACCAGCTGGAGTTCTACCAAGTGCAGCTCCAATTCGTCCTCACCTGCACTCAAAGGCAGAGAAGTAACCGGCATGGTGTTACAGAGCAAGTACAACAGATTGGAGTAGCGGTAGCCGAGCTAATGGGCTACTTGTGCTAGCTGGCTAGATGCGGACTAGCTACTATTTAACCTGTTTATTTATTTATTGTAAATCACTTGATTCTAAAAGATGAGAAAGGACATCTAATCCTCAACTCCGTCTGAATTCCACAGAGATGTTTAATATCGCACGGACAATGAACAGTTTAGTCAGAGAACCTGAGAGCTAGATGTACAAAAGCTTATAATCAGTAGAGCAAACAGAATCTTGTTCTTTCCCCCAACAGCACAACTGATTTCAGTCATTTCCATTTTAATCATCAGTTTATATACCAGATAAGTTTTTCCCCAACAGACACCAGCTTAGGCTCAAATCCCCTATTAAAAAAAGTCAATCCTTAGATTTAAATACCTAAACTCGTCTCCTCTCCGCTGTGTCCAAACCTTTATCCATGGCACATTTATTTATTCTCCATGTTGTTTTAAGAACATAGACAATAAGGAAACTGTAAAGCCAGCAGATTACGGCAGACAACTGTCAGGAGTTCAAGTCCCAGAACCACCAAACTGCCACCGCTGAACCCTTCAGAAAAGTCTTAACCCTCAACAGCTCAGTTGTATAAATGAAATAAAATGAAAGTCTCTCCAGATGTCTGCTAAATGCAAATGGAAAACGTCCTCCTGTTTAACTCTGACACACAGAAGATCTTGTACCAGGACCACAGACACACAGAAGATCTTGTACCAGGACCACAGACACACAGAAGTTCTTGTACCAGGACCACAGACACACAGAAGTTCTTGTACCAGGACCACAGACACACAGAAGATCTTGTACCAGGACCACAGACACACAGAAGATCTTGTACCAGGACCACAGACACACAGAAGATCTTGTACCAGGACCACAGACACACAGAAGATCTTGTACCAGGACCACAGACACACAGAAGTTCTTGTACCAGGACCACAGACACACAGAAGATCTTGTACCAGGACCACAGACACACAGAAGATCTTGTACCAGGACCACAGACACACAGAAGTTCTTGTACCAGGACCACAGACACACAGAAGTTCTTGTACCAGGACCACAGACACACAGAAGATCTTGTACCAGGACCACAGACACACAGAAGATCTTGTACCAGGACCACAGACAGTCAGAAGTAAGCTTGGTAAGCAACACATGGCCTGGGTGTCAGATTTAGGACACCCCTGGTGTAGAGTGTAGGGAACAGGAAGTAGGGTGTAGGGAACAGGAAGTAGGGTGTAGGGAACAGGAAGTAGGGTTGCTGATTGTAGCCATTCATGTTTTTTCCATACATATGTAAATTTCTCCCTCTAAGTACACAGGGTATAAAATATAGCGCCCTATGTGTGTGTAATAAAAGCTGAATTTAAGAAATCAAGAACTTTGCTGTAATAAATTAACTTTACTAAAAACTTCATTAATAAATAAATAAATAAATAAGTAACAGCACTTAAAACACTAAGTCTGTATTATAGTTTATAAAGTAAAGTAAAATACGGCGCCTCTTACCGGCTAAATGAGCTCATAAACACTCAGTAATCTGAACCACCTGCTCTTCACTGGGGGGCTTCTGCACCTTCAGCCCCCCTTCTGTGGAGCTTTCTTTCTTTCTTTCTTTCTTTCTTTCTTTCTTGTCAATAAAAAAAAGCAAAATGAAAACATAGATTTCTTTAAAATAGAGCAGTTTCTTTGTGATATTTCAACAACAACAATAACTGGTGTAGAAATCTGAGAATTATTTACTGGATGTACAGTGCAATACATAGTGTACATTATTATTATTATTATTATTATTATTATTATTATTATTATTATTATTATTATTATCAGTCTTATTTTCATTTCTGTGTGTTTTTCTTGTGAATGATGGCAGATTGAGGAGGTTTAATTAGAGATTATTGTAGTTTAATACATTAAAATTAATATATAATATTAAAATCAGTTTCTCTCTAGCTTGTCTATACATTATTGATTCACTCTAAAATAAAATATTAATTATTTTAATGATTAATTATGCATAAATTATTATTATCCAGTCCTGTGACATCTTCACTGCTTAAACACTCATCTGTGTGTTTCTGTTATGCAGGGGGGCTTCACCACTAACAAACACACACACACACACACACACACACACACACACACACACACACACACACACACACACACACACACACACACACACACACACACACATTTTACACATCTCACACACACACATCTCACTGTAACAACAATAACAACAATAATTATATATACAATTATACAATTTATATATATATATATATATATATATATATATATATATATATATATATATATATATATATATATATATATGTGTGTGTGTGTGTGTGTGTGTGTGTGTGTGTGTGTGAGATTTATTTATACAGATTTATTTATACAAATAAATTGCTGCAGATTGTTTGGTGTTTAGCTCGACATTCACCTCTGGATGGTGACGAGCAAGTTGGCCACTCAAGTTGGTCATATTGTCGCAATATGGAATCAGTATATGACAGTGTTTACATACAGTTTTGGTCATATCTAGCGCAGTTTTTGCAGCAGTGTGTAAAATCCAAAGTGTTTCCGAACTTGATATTTAAACCGTGAAGATGCAGCATGAATCTTCAAAGGGAATCTTCTGCATCCACCATGGTTTTAGTTTTCGCCCCAGCTTGAAACTGACATGATGTCATAAACTATAAATAACAACAAATACATTGCGCCATTTGCTGGAATTAAATTGGTAACTTCCCTCCACCACCTCTTAGGAAAAGTAAAATAAGAAAATCGATTCGGTGTAAAACATTCGATGTTAGAATTGTTTTAAAAAGAATTGCAATAGTTTGGTGAATTGATTTTTTCCTTCAGCCCTACTGGTCAGCTTCTGTCTCCACGATCATCACTAATGTCAGCTGTGAAGCCTAAACACTTTTTACCACAGAGCTGTTTAATCCAAATGGTGTATTAATGTTCAGTTACATCCCGAGCAGCCAGAGAGACAACACACGGTTTATTTATCTACTATAATACACTTCATTGTGATTGATATTATCTCATCCCTGGTGGATTCTTGTCACATGTCCAGTATTCCTGGGATAGACTCCAGATCCACAGCAACCCTGTGGTTGAACATGACATGATGTACACAGTTAAGAGCCAGTCTAGGGTTAGATTTCACAGAGTAATCAGTTCAGGATTCAGTTCAGGTATATTTAATAGGACCAGGAATGACAGACACACAGAAATGCTCCAACAAAAGAGTGTTGGTATATTGTTAAACACTGCTATGAGGATTGAGCCGAGCCTTTAATCTTTATTGTACTGGTTATCAGGAAAGATTTCTTTATCACGGGTCACGGGTCTGAGTGAATGCTGGCGTGTCTTGGCTGCCGCTGCTCTCCCCGATAACAATAATTAACATAATATACACTACATAGACTACAATGAGGATCTATTGCTTATGGCTTGTACTTGCCTGGACTGTACTGCATCTTGTACAGTCCGCAGTACTGTTTCAATACTCTGCTGCTGAACTTTTGAGTTTCCGTCCGTGTTTATATGACTCAATACCTCCTGTACTGCTTGCTCATCCGGACATCTTATATCTGCCAAGGCGGAAATATATTCATCGTAGCTCTCGGCGGAACTTCTGGTTTAATAAATCAAGTGATATAAAGTCATTATGGTCAGCTGTTCGACGCCCACCAAGGAACGCCGGTCACCGCGCCGGTCAGCGTGTGCTGGTGAACCTGGCTAACTCGGCTAACTCGGCTACCAGACCAAGCAACAACAGCACTGTCAGTTTCGGTCTTCTTAACATCCACTCTCTTACGAGTAAAGGGCATCTTGTGCAGGATCTTCTTGCAAATCGCAAGATTGATTTTCTCTGTTTGACCGAAACATGGCAGCAACAAAATGACTTTATTGCACTCAATGACGCCATTCCGCCAGGGTTTGTGTACATCTCTCAACCACGTGATTCTGGTCGAGGAGGAGGTCTGGCGATAATCTACCGTGAGAAGAGGAGACTGAGGTCAGTGAATGTTTCTGTCTCCCACTCAGCTGAGGCTGCAGTTTGTCGGCTCTCTGGATCTACTCCAACTATTATCAGCTCTGTATATCGACCACCAAAATTTAACAAGGATTTTATCCCTGACTTTGCTGCTTTTTTGAATGAAATAACTACTCTTTCACCAAATATAATTCTTGTGGGGGATTTCAATATTCACATGGATGATGTTCACAACAACCTTGCTAAAGAATTGACATCTTGTCTGGATAGCTTCGGACTGCAGCAACATGTGAATTTTCCCACGCATATTAAAGGACATACTTTGGATTTAATCTGTTGTTCAGGTGTCTCTCCAGGCAACCTCAATGCAGACTTTATTCCATGTACTGATCATCTGTTACTGTCCTTTAATGTTGATCTTCCTCTCTTCAAATCAAAATCTTCACGTATTATATCATTCCGGAAAATCAAGGACATTAATTTGGACAACTTGTCTTTAAGCATTGCAAGTCTTCCTAGGGCTGACAGCTGTTCCACTCCAGATAATTTGGTCTCTCAGTACAATAATAGTCTCCATAATTTACTGAATACTTTTGCTCCAGTTAAGACTAGGACTGTTTCGTTTACTGTTACTGCACCCTGGTTCACTCCTTTTCTCAGGCAATTAAAAGCAAAAGGACGACAGCTTGAGAGACTTTTCAGAAGAACTGGCCTTACTGTCCACAAGGAAATGTACTCAGAACATATGTCTCACTATAAAGACACCATTGCTAAAGCTAAATCTACATACTATTCTGGCTTAATCGGTTCTAATGAAGGGAATTCAAGGCTTCTTTTTTCCTTATTGTACTCATCTCATTTCTGCAATACTTTAGCATCATTCTTTACCTCAAAAATTGAAGGCATTCATCGTCAACTTATGGCCACTCCTGAAACAGCTCTATTAAAAGTCACAAACGATTTGCTTATAGCAGCTGATTCTGGTTTACTATCCATCCTCCTTCTCCTTGATCTGAGTGCAGCTTTTGATACAATTTCCCACGATATTCTTTTAGACAGGCTTTCCACTATTGGCATCACCAACATGCCTCTGAAATGGTTTCATTCATATCTCTCTGATCGCACACAGTTTGTTCAACTAAAATCATTCACCTCTTCTGTAGTTTCCGTTACCTCTGGTGTTCCCCAGGGCTCTGTTCTTGGCCCTTTGTTATTTATTACTTACCTTTTACCCCTTGGTCATATTTTTCATAAACATCAGGTTAAGTTTCATTGCTATGCGGATGACACCCAGCTCTACCTTTCCACAAAACCACATTCCAAACTCCCTCCATCTGCTCTTTCTGATTGTCTCATTGACATAAAATCATGGTTTTCAGCGAATTTTCTTAAACTAAATAGCAATAAAACAGAATTTCTCATTATAGGCACAAAAACTGTGCTTAACAAATTTTAGAATTTTCTTATTTCCATTGATGAATCTCTCATAGCTCCCTCATCTCAGGTTAAGAGTCCTGGTGTCATCTTTGATAGTACCCTTTCTTTTACCTCACATGTAAATAATGTTACTCGGGCTGCAAACTTTCACCTTCGAAATATCAATAGGCTTCGTTCCTTTCTCACCACTCAATCTACCACCACTCTTATTCACAGTCTAGTAACCTCCCGGCTTGACTACTGTAATTCTCTTCTTATTGGGCTTCCTCACAAAACCCTTCATAAGCTGCAACTCGTTCAAAACTCTTCTGCCCGTATTATCACTCGTACTTCCTCTATCCATCATATTACACCTGTTCTGGAACAGCTACACTGGCTTCCCATTAATTTTCGTATCAAGTATAAAATTCTTCTTCTAACATTTAAAGCTATCCACAATCTTGCACCTTCATATCTTCTTGATCTTCTTCATACTCCAAAACCTACTCGCACTCTTAGGTCTTCTTCTTCCACTCATTTCATTGTTCCCTCTGTCCGTCTTGTAACGATGGGGAACAGAGCTTTCGGTTCCTCTGCACCTCAGCTCTGGAACTCACTTCCATCTGAGCTCCGTAATATTGATTCTCTTTCATCATTTAAATCTCAGCTTAAAACTCATCTGTTTAGTTTAGCTTCTTCTACATCATGATTTGTAATGTTGGTCCAATTTTTTTTCTATGTAAGTATTGTATAACTATATTAATATTTTTTTTTTTTAATTAATATTTTTTGTTGTTTTTCTTCTTCTTTTGTACGGTGACCTTGAGTATTAGAAAGGCTCCTTTAAATAAAATGTATTATTATTATTATTATTATTATTATTATTATTATTATTATTATTATTATCCTCATCTTGGTGACACTGGGGGTGTGATTATATAACCTCATCCTCATCTGGGTGACACTGGGGTGTGATTATATAACCTCATCCTCATCTGGGTGACACTGGGGGTGTGATTATATAACCTCATCCTCATCTGGGTGACACTGGGGGTGTGATTATATAACCTCATCCTCATCTGGGTGACACTGGGGGTGTGATTATATAACCTCATCCTCATCTGGGTGACACTGGGGCTGTGATTATATAACCTCATCCTCATCTGGGTGACACTGGGGGTGTGATTATATATATACAGTCTGATAAATGTTGTAGTGATGTAAAAGATCACATGGAGTCACATCTCCTCTTTAGTATCACAGAGTCTAACTGGAGCTGGTAGATCTGTAGATGTCTCAGGATCCTCACAGAGTCGCCTTCATCTCAGTGGAGGTCCATAATCTTCATCACACAGAAGACGATCAGAGCTGCTACAGATTCTGGATGCCTCGTGATGTGTAGAAAGAGAGAAGCAGTGGAGAGGAATTAATGTAGCTGCTGTTTATAATATTAACAAGTACTAGATGATAATGTGCATTTGGTCAGATGTAATAGTGTACAGTATTATGGGATGTATTATGTAATATTATGGGATGTATTATGTGTATGCCTGACTAAAGAGATGAGTTTTTAATCTACATTTAAACTGGGAAAGTGTGTCTGCGCCCCGAACACTATCAGGAAGACAATTCCAAAGTTTGGGAGCTAAATAAGAAAACGCTCTACCACCTTTAGTAGACTTAGATATTCTGGGAACTAGCAGAAGTCCTGAGTTTTGTGATCTCAGAGAGCGTGAAGGATTGTAACGTGTTAGAAGACTAGTTAGATACATGGGAGCTAAACCATTAAGAGCCTTGTACGTAAGTAGCAGCAGTTTGTAATCAATTCTAAACTTAACAGGTAGCCAGTGTAGAGATGATAACATTGGGGTTATATGGTCATACTTTCTTGTCCTAGTGAGAACTCTGGCAGCTGCATTTTGGACTAACTGTAACCTATTTATTAAAGATGCAGGACAACCACCTAGTAATGCATTACAATAGTCCAGTCTAGAGGTCATGAAGGCATCAACTAGCTTCTCAGCATCAGATACAGACAGGATGTTTCTCAGCTTGGTGATATTTCTAAGGTGAAGAAGGCTGTGTTTGTAATATGGTGATATGAGTTTCAGAAGCTTTAAAGCCTTTTAAAGCAGAAAAAGTCACACAAATCGTCTGTAGGCGAAAAACATCCTCATAGAACATCAAGAGTTTCTCAGAGATTGATGCAGTTGTGTGTTGTAGTAGAACACATTCACATTTACAGTAGGAAAAAATTCATTCAACTGTTAAGTCTGACAGCTGTGTGTTTACTGTTCAACACTACACTACACACACACACACACACACACACACACATATCTGTGTGTGTGTGTGTGTGTGTGTGTGTGTGTGTGTGTGTGTGTGTGTGTGTGTGTGTGTGTGTGTGAAATGATCTGTGTTTTCTTGTGTTTGTACTTGAATGTAACAGGTGCTTTATGTGCTTTATGTGTAACAGGTGCTTTATATATATATATATATATATATATATATATATATATATATATATATATATATATATATATAAACACACACACACACACACACACACACTAAATTGTGTTTAGATCAGTACAGTGGCTGAGAGCAGTACAGTGTGTTCTGATTGGCTGAGAGCAGTACAGTGTGTTCTGATTGGCTGAGAGCAGTACAGTGTGTTCTGATTGGCTGAGAGCAGTACAGTGTGTTCTGATTGGCTGAGAGCAGTACAGTGTGTTCTGATAGGTAATTTGGAGACATGTCTCATGTGTTAATAAATCAGTAAGTTTACTGAGAGAGGATTCACAGTGCCATGTGCTCTCAAAACATCAAACACACCTCATCATTAATCCTATCTTCATCCTGGGAGCACATTAACATTATCACACTTCTGACTCCATTCTGATTCGGATTATTTCCACAATGCAGTGTAACTGAGAGAAGAGTTCAGCGTCTCATCTCATCGGCACTGTTTGTGTGCTTTTTAGGTATAAATAACATGAACCTTCCTGTGTAAATTCCTCTGTGTTTATTAGACTAAAGTCTCTCCACATGGGGGCGCTGATGGCCTTCAGGAGTCTGTAAAAAAGTTACTTCACACACGTCCTCTCACACTACTGAACACACACAAACACACACAAACACACACACGTCCTCTCACACTACTGAACACACACAAACACACACACGTCCTCTCACACTACTGAACACACACAAACACACACACGTCCTCTCACACTACTGAACACACACAAACACACACACGTGTTGAACACTGAAAAACAAACTTCGTCTGAAAATCAAGGCTGAGATTGTACATGTCATGGGGAACCATACAAAGAGGTGTGTGTGTGTGTGTGTTTGTGTGTATATGTATGTATATGTGTGTTTGTGTGTGTATATGTATGTGTGTATTTATGTGTGTATTAGAGCTTAGAGAAAATTTTGACTTATAAAATTGCTTTTGGTTGTGTAACAGTATGTTTGTGTAACAGTCTGTTTGTGTAACAGTGTTTGTGGAGTAGTGTGTGTTTGTGTATCAATGTGTGTAGCAGTATGTTTGCTGGGCAGTGTTTGTGTAGCAGTTTGTGTAGCAGTGTGTTTGTGTAGCAGTGTGTGTAGCAGTGTGTTCGCTGGGCAGTGTTTTTGTAGCAGTTTGTTTGTGTAGCAGTGTGTTTGTGTAGCAGTGTGTGTGTAGCAGTGTGCTTGTGTAGCAGTGTGTGTGGCAGAATGTGTGTAGCAGTGTGTTTGTGTAGCAGTGTGTGTGTGTAGCAGTATGTTTGTGTATTAGTGTATGTGTGTAGCAGTGTGTTTGTGTAGCAGTGTGTGTGTAGCAGTGTTTGTGTAGCAGTGTGTGTAGCAGTGTGTGTGTAGCAGTGTGTGTAGCAGTGTGTTTGTGTAGCAGTGTGTGTAGCAGTGTTTGTGTAGCAGTGTATGTAGCAGTGTGTTTGTGTAGCAGTGTGTGTGTGTGTGTGTGTGTGTAGCAGTGTGTGTGTTTGTGTAGCAGTGTGTGTGTGTAGCAGTATGTTTGTGTAGCAGTGTGTGTGTTTGTGTAGCAGTGTGTGTGTGTGTAGCAGTATGTTTATGTAGCAGTGTGTGTGTGTTTGTGTAGCAGTGTGTGTGTAGCAGTGTGTGTAGCAGTGTGTTTGTGTAGCAGTGTGTGTGTTTGTGTAGCAGTGTGTGTGTTTGTGTAGCAGTGTGTTTGTGTAGCAGTAACACTCCACTGAGGGGAAGTGGACAAAGGAACTATTAAAGGGAGTTTAAACAGAACTGGACCACAGATTTGCCCCCTGGGTAAATACACCACCCTGACTGAGGCAGCTGTTCATAAACATTTGGTCTGAATGTCTGGGGACAAATCAGACTGGACTTTAAACGTCAGACCTTCATGACGAGGACGAGTGTCACCATGGCGACGTCTATAAGAACAGAACCAGGACATTTATCACCGTCATCTCACTGAATGTTGAATTAGAAACTTTACACTGAAGTTTTTTATTAAAAGTCTCAGTTCATTATAATCGGATGTAACGACCTTATTAAGTGTTAATTAACATTAATGAACAAAGCATAAAACCTCAACACTAATAAGTGACAGTCAGTAAATATGGATTGGATTTTATTAAATATTAATGAGATACAGCTGTGTTAATAATTGTTTATTCAGTATTCAGGTATAAACAAAATAACAGAACGTTCATTAGAAGCACGTTGTGAATAAAATATAGTTAAAAACATATTTTTATTGTATTTTTTAATAAAAGTTCACAGAGCTGGATATAGACGACAAGACACGAGCAAAACTTACACTGAAAATAGAATGAGAGAAAAGAAGCACATTAACTCTATAGTTTATATCATAATCAGTGAGGGAAAGAAATGAAGTTTTATTACTTTATTATTTAAATTCATCCTTTATAATATGATGTAATTCATTCCTTCTAAATGTAGGATGTATTTCTACAAGACATTTTAAGTGCCTTTATACAATATAATGTTAGTTATGTACCCAGTAATATAGTAATGAGTCTGTCTGTGTTTTGCCCTGTTTCTGTCTGCTGTCATTCCCTGCTGTTAATTGTTGGCCCCGCCCACTCATTTGTTACCATGGACACTAATTGCACTCAATCTCTTCCCCAGGTGTTTTGTCTTTGTCTCTGATTGTCTCTGCTCTTTGTTCACGTCCCTGATGTTAGTCGTTGTGGTATGTTGTCTGTTTATGTCTCTGTTCCTGTTCTGCCCTGTTTTTGCCTGTTTATCTGTTGCTTGCTTCTTGTTCTGGATTGATAAAAGGTTAAACTGCATTTGGATCCTCACTCGCCTTTATGTCATCGTGACAAATATAGCTACAAGTGTACATGTGTAAAAAGTGTAAATTATATCACAATAATAAACACATAATAAATGACACAAACAGTAAAATGAACAGGGTTCAGCTCGAGTTCATGTGGATTTTCACCTGCTGTTACAAATAATCCCTCAGGTTTTTATGGGATTGAGGTCCAGGGAATTTTATCCAGGGATCAGAGGTCATTATAAACTCAGTGTAGAATTGTGTTTAGTCTGATTCACTGTACACGATGAACACACACTTCTCACGTCTCTGTGTGTGTTTAATGTGTTAGAACTAAATGAGTGATGTGTTAATAAACATGTTCTCTATTCTCCATCATGGTAATGCAGGAACACTGGAGTCTTCATCACACACAGATATTCAATAGAAGCTGAATATGAAAGAAAAAGATGTGAATTAATCAGCACAAAGTGGACTGTGGTACTTCATGAAAAACAGCATGTAATCATCTCTGCTCCAACAGAAACATCATCATCTCCTGTTTATAATGAATCATTCAACATTTCTTCATTCTTACTAACATCTGTGTTCTAACATTTAACTAGAACAAATGAGAACTTCCACAAGTTCTAACAGGATAATGAGCAGATCTTTACCCATCACATCACTGCTCTTATCCAATCACAGGAGCTTTTTTATATAACAAACACTACTGTGTCATTTAGATCTTGTTCTACATTTATATTTAAGTGCAGACTTTAAGAACAAACTCAGGTGAATTTTACAGGAATGACAGAAGACACAATGTTCATTAACAATCACTCTCATCAACTCATTGGTGACTTTTTGTAGACTGTCTGAATCCCTGTTTTCTGCCTTCACATGAATTTTACATCAACACACTTTACTGAACACAAAACAGCATTAAAGAGAATCGTTAGAAAAATCCTGATTAAACAGAATATAGTGACATTTTCTAACCTGATAATGTGAAAGTTATTGAAGAGAAATGTGATGTGTATCAATGTGTAATGATAATGAGGGTAAACTTTTATTAACAGGTCATTACTCACGTCAGTGTCTGTAGTTTGTAATGTTCATCATCCTTAAGATCAGACAGCAGCTTCTTTACTGAGTCTCCTAGTTTATTACAGGACAGATCCAGGTGTCTCAGGTGTGAGGGGTTTGATTTCAGAGCTGAAGTCAGAGCAGCACAGCCTTCATCTGAGACACCACACTTATACAACCTGTATAGAGACACAATAACACACACTTCACTGGTTGTACACAGGGACGTTTCTAGTGTTTAATCACTTTCATCACAGAACACAGTGTGTATTATTGTGGACTGAGTAACACACACTTTACAGACCAGGAAAACACATAAGACTAGAACTTGGACTTTTTCTGGACTTTCATACACAACACTGAGACATCAGACAGATTTTATTTTACACAGAACATATTTCATATATTGCAGAATTTAACACATCTGAACTTTATTAAAACTCTCACATTGTTCTGCCACTGATCCATATTCACATTTATTTTTACACTCCATTAAACTGATCCTTACATTTCTATTTGTTACATCTATTCTATTTTTATTCTAGTTTCTTTTTTATTATTCTATTTTATGTGATGTTTAAATCACAGACAGATTAAAAACATGTCACTACGTGTCGTACTGTGTATGGTTGTGTATGTGAGAAATAAAATATTAATGTCAATGTTTTCTGTAACTTTTCTCTGTTTCACATCTCAACAAAATCTCTGTTTTAATCCGAGTTCACATGAACAGATCTTTCTTGAGAAGATCAGACTGTCAGTAATCAGACCTAAAACAGGGTCAGACTCTAATTAGTGTTTGGAGAAGTTGTTAGTTCATTGGTGTATTTTTTAACCCCAGACAGTGAAAGTGTAAATGGTTTATTCAGTATTGACAAGAACAACTGTGACTGTGTTTTATTTATACACAATGTGTTTATCTATTATTACGACCTGGATGAAGATTAGACCATGATTTATTATTAATGTTTTAATAGATGATCTTACCCCAGTGTCTCCAGTTTACAGCGAGGATTCTCCAGTACAGCAGAGAGACTCTTCACTCCTGAGTCTCCTAGTTTATTACAGGACAGATCCAGGTGTCTCAGGTGTGAGGGGTTTGATTTCAGAGCTGAAGTCAGAGCAGCACAGCCTTCATCTGAGACACCACACTCCCACAACCTGTATAGAGACACAATAACACACTCTTCACTGGTTGTACACAGGGACGTTTCTAGTGTTTAATCACTTTGATCACAGGCACACAAGAATTTTACAGAAACCTGAAAAAACAGATTTATTTATTTATTTATTTGGCAAAAACTCCAACAAAGCCTTTATTTATTTATTTATTCATTAATTTGTTTGTTTGTCAAAATGAGGGATCGGGGCACAACAAGTAGACGGGGACACAGTGCTGGGCGTAGCTTATGATGGGTGGGGCTTATGATGGGCGGGGCTTATGACAAAAAGGTACAGGATATTTTCACTTCAGCTAACATTACAATCAGTCTTCATTTTAAATCATGATGTAAATATTAATGTGTGATGAAGACGAAGCCTATTTTCAGACATATCTACTGTAATCTACATCATCAGACACTGATTTATCAGGAACATTTTACTGGGGCTCGAGTGTCGACCCTGACTGTAGACAGTGTGTATTATTGTGGACTGAGTAACACACACTTTACAGACCAGGACAACACATAAGACTAGAACTTGGACTTTTTCTGGACTTTCATACACAACACTGAGACATCAGCCAGATTTTATTTTACACAGAACATATTTCATATATTGCAGTATTTAACACATCTGAACTTTATTAAAACACTCACATTGTTCTGCCACTGATCCATATTCACATTTATTTTTACACTCCATTAAACTGATTCTTACATTTCTATTTGTTACATCTATTCTATTTTATTCTAGTTTCTTTTTTATTGTTCTATTTTATTTGATGTTTAAATCACAGACAGATTAAAAACATGTCACTACGTGTCGTACTGTGTATGGTTGTGTACGTGAGAAATAAAATATTAATGTCAATGTTTTCTGTAACTTTTCTCTGTTTCATATCTCAACAAAATCTCTGTTTTAATCCGAGTTCACATGAACAGATCTTTCTTGAGAAGATCAGACTGTCAGTAATCAGACCTAAAACAGGGTCAGACTCTAATTAGTGTTTGGAGAAGTTGTTAGTTCATTGGTGTATTTTTTAACCCCAGACAGTGAAAGTGTAAATGGTTTATTCAGTATTGACAAGAACAACTGTGACTGTGTTTTATTTATACACAATGTGTTTATCTATTATTACGACCTGGATGAAGATTAGACCATGATTTATTATTAATGTTTTAATAGATGATCTTACCTCAGTGTCTCCAGTTTACAGTGAGGATTCTCCAGTACAGCAGAGAGACTCTTCACTCCTGAGTCTCCTAGTTTATTAAAGGACAGATCCAGGTGTCTCAGGTGTGAGGGGTTTGATCTCAGAGCTGAAGTCAGAGCAGCACAGCCTTCATCTGAGACATCACAACCCCACAACCTGTATAGAGACACAATAACACACTCTTCATCAACACATATAAACCCCTTTATTACAATAACTAAAATATTGTCAGATTTATTAAATAAATAATTATGACAGAAACCACAAATAAAGATTTCTAGTGAGAAAGTTTCCTCACATCAAATAGACTAGAACACAATAAATGTTCATCTATTACACTGCAGAAAGGCATGAAACACTTTAACTCTGTAAACAATATGGACATCCATGGGTTTACATTTATATCACTTTACTTTTGTAACAGAGATGTTTTTAAATTGTTTTAATATTTCCAACATCAAACGTACCTCTGATTTAATTAAACATCATCATCATCATCATCATCATCATCATCATCATCATCAGCTGATAAACAGGTTTGTGAACTTCAGAATATATAATCAGTACAAATCTGTTCTTAACTTGTTTAAAAGTCTTTCTATTACTAAAGTATACAACACACCAGACAAGACACAACCTTTATAACACCTCTATAAACTTTATAAGGAACCACATAAGTCACCATTAACTTTCAGTAGACTTTCAACATCACTGTACAAAACCTTTATCATGGAAACAAAATCAGGACTAAAACTAAATGCTGTGAACACATTCATAAATAGTTGTGTTCGACTTGGTCAAAAGTCTTTTCTAGGTCTACTGACACTAGACCAAAATCTGGTTAAGACTCTTACTGATATCTAAAAGATCCCAGATAACAGAAATATTATAAACATTCATCTTCCTGGGACACAATCTGTCTGATCACGATGGACGACTTGTTCTAACACTTCACTCAGTCTGTTGGCCAAAACCCTGGGGAGTAATTTATAATCTCTGAATAACAAACTCAGCAGTGTCCAGTTTTTAATATCATTTAGGTCAGGTGTAGGTTCCCCTTCAGAGAGGGCTTTTAGTACTGGGGGAATATTGTTCCTCTCTTGTGGTCCTCACTAAAGCTGGATCATGTTGATAGACTTGTGTTTCTAACTAAAACCTTGACAACACAAATGTATAGTACAAATACTGACATGTATAGTGTAGGTTTAGTTCATTCAGCTCTGAATCATTCTGTTTTCTACAGTGGGGTCTTATTACAATTTAATTTTATTATAACAGTTAGAGTGTAAAACAGACCCACTTGTACACTGAACACAATTTTACATCTTCTTATATTATAATACACAGAACTTCTTTATTTCTGTTCAAGAAGAAGCTTTTATTGTCATTTCTACCATATATAGCTGTAGCAGTACACAGTGAAATGAGACAACGATTCTCCAGGATTGTGGTGCTACATAAAACAAAGTAAAGGCTAAGGACTTGTAAGTAGTCCTAGCCACATAAAGTGCAACTGTGCAACCTGTTGCAAACAGAGCAGGGTTAGGGTTAGGGTTAGGCTTTAAATGACCCTAAAATAAAGTGTTACTGTGCATGTTATGGAAGTGGGGGTGTGGCCTCAATGGCCCTCCAGTAAGCAGTGTGCTGTATGCAAGTGACCGAGGAACGCAGGGTACAAATTCAACTCAAATTGCATTAAATCTTGCTGTTTTAAACAAAATTTTGCTGCATACATTTAAGTTCCTTGTTATAGGCAACCCTGCATTTTTTTTTTTAATTCCCAGATTTTTACATATACTCCCATTAATTCCCATGGAAAGTTTCCAGCCTTGAAAATTTTACAGAATTTTGCAACCCTAATGTTTACTAGTAAATCTGTTCTCTATTACTTTAAGGTTTTACTTAAGTATAACAAAACACTTCTATCTCTTGGTGCAATTATTAATACACATGGTATCAGCTTCCACTGTTACACTGATGACACACAGCTGTATGTTTCAGCTCAGTCAGATGTGAGACACCACATTAATAAGACTGAAGATTGTGTGAAGGACATCAGACAGTGGACACTTACTAACTTTGGGTGAAGCCCAAACTCCTCTCTGAAGATCTGAGTACACACACCTGAGTACGCTGCTGCTTCTGTCACATCAATACCACACTCTCTCAGGTCTTCATCATAGAAGATCAGGTTCCCTTTCTCCAGCTGCTGAAAAGCCAGTTGTCCCAGTTTAAGAAGCATTTCTTCATCACTCTCCTGCTTCTTTGAGTATTTTTCTCTTATGATGTTTGTCTGAATGATGAGGAAGTGTGTGTACATTTGAGTCAGAGTCTTGGGGATCTCTCCACCCTCTGCTTCACCCAACATTCTCTCTAGAACAGTGGCTGAGATCCAGCAGAAGACTGGGATGTGACACATGATGTAGAGGCTTCTTAATGACTTCAGGTGTGTGATGATGTTATTGGCCAGGCTCTGATCACTGATCCTCTTCCTGAAGTACTCCTCCTTCTGTGGGTCATTGAACCCTCGTACCTCTGTGACTCGATCCACACACTCAGAGGGGATTTGATCAGCTGCTGCAGGTCTGGAGGTGATCCAGATGAGAGCAGAGGGAAGCAGATTCCCTTTGATCAGGTTTATCAGCAGCACAGGCACTGATGCTGATTCAGTTACATCACACACTCTCACTGTGTTCTGGAAATCTAGAGGAAAACGACACTCGTCCAATCCGTCAAAAATGAACAGAACCTTTTCCAAACTGGACATTTCTGTTTCTTTTGTTTCCTTAAAAAACACATGAAGGAGCTCCATCAGACTCAGTTTCTGGTCCTTCATCAAGTTCAGCTCTCTGAAAGGAAGTGGAAATATGAGGCGGACGTCCTGATTTACTTTCCCTTCAGCCCAGTCCACAATGAACTTCTGCACAGACGGTTTTTCCGATGCCAGCGACTCCCTTTGTCAGCACAGTTCTGATGGGTTTGTCTTGTTTAGATGATGTATTTGTCAGCACAGTTCTGATGGGTTTGTCTTGTTCAGATAAAGGCTTAAAGATGTCATTACATTTGATTGGTGTTTCCTCTGTTGTTCTTCTCCTGGATGCTGCCTCCATCTGTCTCACCTCATGTTCATTATTGACTTGTCCACTGTCTCCCTCTGTGATGTAGAGCTCTGTGTAGATCTCATTCAGGAGTGTTTGGGTTCCCAGGTTTATTATCACTCCATTCAAACACTGAAACTTCTTCATCAGATTTAATTTGAACTTTTTCTGGAATTCATTTCCACCAGCAGATTCTGGGTCGTACCTGTGATATGGAGAAGCAGGGAGATGTTGTGAGACATGGACTTCAATGATTAGACTTCAAGATCACTATTTTCTGACTGGTCAAAACAGATAGGTCTTTATAATGTTCTCACTATGTGTTTCCCTTCATCTACTGTATGTTTTCTATAACCTAATCCCTCTGTAGTTAATAACAGCAGAGAGGTTTATAATATCAGTGTGTCAGTGTCACAGTCATGTTGGTTTTGATCTTACCCTGTATCTGTGATCTTCATTTCTGTTCTGTTTCCTGTCTTCTGTAGATCACTGTGAATGTAAATTGTAGTTGATCATTTCATCAGTTCACACTACAGTAGTGGTAGTTTTCTCTGTACTTAATACCACATGACTATGGAACATTATGAAACTGCAGAAAAATCTCTGGTCTTATTTTAACTCTAGTTATTCTAGGTTTATTTCTGTGTCTGTTAGGGATGTGACTGAATCCATCAGCCTGAATGAACAGGTAATGTGTTCTAAACAGATACAAATCAGAGGTGGCAAAAGTACACACATCCTTTACTGAAGTAGAAGTACAGATACTCATTTTTTAAAAGACTCCATTTTTTTAAAAGACTCCACAGTCACCAATACTACTACTGTTTAGTGTCATGCTGGTAACTGGACCTCATGTTTTATATATATATATATATATATATATATATATATATATATATATATATACATATATATATATATATATATATATATATATATAAAATTAATAAGTTCCCAATAAATAGACTTCAATATTAAGAATTTAATTACTGAATTTAGACACGGGCTTCATTATAGATCATAATCAGTGTTTCAGTATTTATTTTGCCCTGTTTATGTAGTTAAACTTCCCTTTAAATGTGACTTTAGCAGTGACATTAACAGTGAGGAGACGTTACCTGTGTAGAAGTGATGATGCTCCATCTTTAAACTTCAGAGGATGATCCATAGACTCATCACTCTTCATGGAGATACAGCTGTGTGTTGGTGATTCTGATCTCTTTCTCTGGAGTTTACTGTACAACATTATACACAGTCCTTTAGTCATTTATAAAAAACTCATATATAATAAGGACATAATTTTACTTACAATGAACAAAGTAGTGACTTATATTTAATATTAGAACCTTTGGTCAAATTATTATTTTCATATGTTCTTATTAAGTAATTTAGATGTGAATATTTAATGACTAGAACACAAGGATGTTGTAGATTACCAGTTGTTTGATGGTGTAGAAACATTATCTGTGTCCAGATCAGGAGTCTTCATCTTTATATATTAGTAAAGTTTACACACAGCTGAGTCCTGAAGAGTCTGATCTCTTCTGATGGAATGGATCACACTCCTAGAAAACACACAAACAAATGTGCAATTAAATTATTACATGCATTTTTATATCTTTATACTTAAAAAATGCACTCTGATTTAATTAAAAGACATTCTTTGTTTATGTAGCACAGTGGGTGAGCTGGTTATTGCACTAGAAATGTTGGAGAGTTAAAATGGTTGAATGTGCACCTTGTATTATCCAGTGAATAAGTGTTGTAAACACGAGATAAAGAGTGAGACTCACACACACACACAACACACACACACACACACACACACACACACACACACACACACACACACACATACAATGACAGTGTATTTTACATTTAGCTTCCATGTCCCAGATTGTGTTGAATGCGGAAATAATCCGTGATCCAACTTTCTCAACATAAAAGACATAAATGTTGCCAGTTCAGTTCACAATACATAATTCCCATGCAGGCTTGTGCTTCAGAGGGCAACAACCCTGCCTGTGAGAGAGAAAAGTGAAGATACCCTGCCTGTGTGAGGCAGAACTAGAAGGTGCAGGATCTTTCTACACGAAGAACTACCAAGTGATTGAGAGTCTCTACAAAAAGTGACTAATAGAATATAAATAAATGTACATAATAGGTTACTTAATAGGCCTTTATAATTAAGCTTGTTTTTAAGGTTATTGGACAAATCAGATAAATGAAATGTTTTATTTAATATAGTTTAATAGGGTTAGTTTATTATTAATCTGTGATGCAATATGTTGGCACTTCACTATGACTGAATAATTGATTGACTGAATATTTTAGCAATTTTATCAGCATGTGGCTTTACTGCAGTGATTTAGTTTTTACTATTGACACTTTGCACCTCCAAATAAAACTTTAACAAACCTCAAAAGGTTTAAAAGAAGCAAGATTTTTTTTTTTGGTGATCTTAATTTTAATAGGTGTGTTCTTAAAGGGAACAGAAATGTACCCATTAAGCACATCCAGTCTTTTAGTTTAATGAATTGTATTTTAATTTAAATGCTTTATTATTTTGCAATAGAGTTACATATTATTGTCTGAGAGATTAATATTTTATTTTAACATAACTTTTCCTAATGAAACATGTGACTTGAACTCAACAGAATATCTTGAAGGAGCTTTGGTGAGCTTAATAGATACGTTTACCCTAATATAACCATTTAGAACTATTTTTGTTTTATTTTATAACCAAAAAAACTCTCGGAAGGGCTTAGCAACCTAAAGAGACCCTACACAGAATAATATCTAGTTGTTATTTTTAGATTTTTAACTGTTAGTATTTTTATACAGGAATTCATCATTAACAGTGCAATACTATACTTATTTTTATTTTCCATTTTTCAAATTGCAAAATGGAAAATAATGCATTTCATAAAAAGCATTTCATTGCATGTCATACTTAGTCATAGTTAAAATAAAATTTGACTTCAATTTGTGTCCACATAATTATTCATAAACTTATCTACAGTAAGAAGAATCAATCTAACTAACTAAGCAAAGCTCAATGACTCTAATAAATGCTAGCTAAAGCAAATTAGCTCTTAGTTAATATCTTAATTTTTAATGCATTTTTTCTTGGGTCTGGAAACCAAAAATTGTTATCCAGGCCTTTAGACAGCTGATTTCACCTGGTGAAGGAGAAAACCCTCAAAAAGGAAGCTACATGCGCCTGTGTTCAGTAGTTTCCTGTTTTGTTCAGTTTTTTATTTATAACACTCATTTTATTAGCAACAGTCAATAAAGTGACAATAAAGTGACAATAAAGTGACAATAAAGTGACAATAAAGGTGACTTGACTTGACTTGACTTGACAACAGGTTTCAGAAAAAAATTTACTTCATTTACGGTTTAATTTTCTTTACAAAAAGGTTACATTTATTTATTTATTTATTTATTATGATTCCTGATGCTATTTATTGTTGTTTCTCCTTCCTGGAATTTGAAACCAGACACAAATACAGATGATTTTAGACGATACTATAACTCACCGTTAGTAAAGTCCTTGTTCTGAGACATTAATGTCACCGTTTCTGCCGCATTAAAGATGCTTAACTTGTCTGAAAGCTTCCTAAAATAGAGTCGAGAGAGAGAGAGAGAGAGAGAGAGAGAGAGAGAGAGAGAGAGAGAGAGAGAGAGAGAGAGAGAGAGAGAGAGAGAGAGACCGACTTTTACTTTCGAAATATATGTATATTGAGTCATGTGTCGTTTCGGGAAGAGTCGACTCTTTGAGTCGGCTCTTTTGGTGATTCGGATAGAACTGAAAAACTAACGATGAGTAAAATAGTTCTTTCACAAAAATACTGATATGAATTCAATACAAAATATCTACTGACAAATTTAACGCACAATGTGATGTTAGTAAATATATCATTGTTATTAGTATTATTTTTTTTTAGATATGTCCAACAATGGTCTATAACTGTTCAAATGTTAATATAGAAATTATTTATTAGTATACATTTTGTACAATTTATTATGAAAAAAATATATATAACTTGGAATTAGTTAAAAAAAAAATCATACAAAAATGATATATTTGTCACGGCTGGAGCTCCTGCCCCGCTCCCCGCGCATCAACTCAGAGAAGCGTCTCCGGAGTACTAGGCACTTCCGGACTGCAGTTCCCACAATGCCCGCACGGGGGCTAATGACGCAGTCAGCTGTAACCAACGCTACTTACTGTAAGCGCACTTGAACTTGACCCTGGTGCGAAGTCTCGATTTGCTTTTGCAGTCAGTCTGAGCGGTTCTCATGTTTGTTTCCTGTTCTGGTTTTTGTCTTTGGTTTCTCGATTTTTGCTGCCTGTCCTGACCTTTTTGCCTGTTTCCCGTTGACGATTTTTGCTTATACTACGTTATTGTGTTTGCCTGCCCTGACCGTGCCTGTTCTGTCTACGATTAATAAAAGCTGCACATGGATCATCAGCCTTACGACGCGTCATTACAATATTTTATCTCAACTATTTTTAAATTACAGTATGCTGACATTAGATCTGTTAGACAATAAGTAGGCCTACACTTAAACATACTAAACTTGTTAAACACTTTAAAACATTCAACATACATTATAAAACATACTCTATAAAAAATGCCCAACATACCAGCAGGTTTAATTACAAACAAAAATATATTTATTATTAACTTATGTTAATAAAATATGTTCAGATGTTAAATATGTAACCGTCACACACACATATCTATAGTTCATGCAGTGTCCTATAACAGTGTTCTGCTCATCTCAACATAATAATTCATAATTCCATGTAGTTTAAAAATATTTATAATAAATTTTGTAATTGGGAATCAAAGTCACCAGGCAGATTTGTCAAAATCTTTTGTTTAATTGACATTAGGGATAAAGGTGTTCATCAACTATTTTACCCTTAAAACTGTCAGGAACATATGTTTTGCTTCAGACCTCATGCACCACAACTTTCAAATATAGCCAATTAATGTCATAATACATCTCATAAATTGTCCCTTTTTAACATGTGTATAATCATTAACATGTGTTTCATCATTCATAAACATGCCCTTAAAACTAGCCTGCACTGATTGTAATGTCTTTATTGAATTTAAATTCACCAGACTTTCTCTTTGTGGATTGGACATGCTAAAATTTAACTTGTCTCGTGATAAAAAATGTTTTAAAATCAAGGTACTGTGTAAATGAAACCATGACTCCTAAAGGTACAAAGCTATAACTTAAAGGAAAGTGACATCGAATGAATCAGTGAACGCATCTGAACGAATCTCTGTGTGTGTGTGTGTGTGTGTGTGTGTGTGTGTGTGTGTGTGTGTGTGTGTAGGTGTAACCCAGAGAGATTACAATAAGAAATAAAAATAAGGAGAAAATGGTAAGCCTCAGGGATTGCTAAAAGTATTAATGAATGCAAAGGTACAACTTTACATAAGTGATCATTATAGAGTATGTTTTCTTGTCTTTTCTTGGTAGGTAATTTATTTCCCCTTTCCGAGGCTTCTTTAAGTTTTTGTGAGAAGGCTCACCATTAGAATTGTTTTTTTTCCACTTTTACCACCATTAAATGTGACATCAGGCCATCCCAGCTCTTGCATTTTGGTTCTGTAATTGCCCATTTTGAACTTAAGACTGTTCTTCCAATCAGATGATGAACCTTGTTTTTAAGACATGGATGTTCTGCAACCAAGGCTTTTGCAACAGCTTCAAAGTCCTCATTTGTTGGGTAGGCTTTATAGGCATAAATCGTCTCTTCAAATTTCTCAAGGATGTCATGCTTCATCTCCTTTTTCACTTTGTGATAAGCTCCATCACAAAGATACATCAGGTTCCCTTGGCATAGTCTATATTCCACATCTACAGAAAATTTTGGAATGTCAAATACCTCAGGCCACTCTCTGCACCTCTTCAGGGATGCAGTAGACAAGATCTCTGTGTCAGGCTGACTGCTTGCTTCACTGCATATTTCCCATTGTGACACTGGGATGAGGCCAATGACATGAATAATTTGGATAGTTGGTTTCTCTGGAAGGTCAGAATTGTCAGTTAGGTTATACAGTGCATTGTTGAATTTAGGATCCACATACTATAAGTGAAGTTGTAATCAGCTCCAACTGATCTCATGTCATCAACTGTATTTGGACAAGGTGTCATCATCATCTTTCTTATGTCCTCCTCACAAACAATAACTCTCATGGTCAGTTTCTGTTGTGTAGCCATCTGTGGAAGAAACATTGACAGTTTTAGCAAATAACAAATCACTTGAGAGTTACCACAAGCCTCCATTCAACTTTGTATGCTGAGAGTGGGAAGACATCCTTTAAATCAGACAACTTAACCACACATATAGAAGGAGCCATCAGTGTAGGAAAGCTGGTAGGACCAAACGTGCTCTTAGTACAGTACCATGCTGTCATTTTTTGGATACAAACATAATGTCTGGGTTAGATGCGCATCGTGTCTGTTATACTTGATTCCTTCGATACAGACAGACGATGCAACAAGTACTGACCCAGGAGTGGTTAGGTTTTAGGGAGTACTCTCTGAACATCACTAGGAAAAGATGTGACCAAAACCATTGCTACCTTTGTCATCTCAACTGCTGGCCTAGTTCAGGTAAACTGCTGGCTTAGGTTTGGGTCTTTTATCACCTCTTGCACATGCCTGCAATGACAGGTTTTATCTCTGAGTTGGAAGAAGCCAGAATGTACCTCTTCACTTCTGGATGCCATACAGACTCTGCAAAATTTGTTCACAGTGTTTGTCTGATGGAATCCTGCCCGTAGATGGGCAGCAAGGTTATCAGCTGCTACAAACAAGACTGTTCCTTTCACACTTGCACCAACTGTTCTACATAAATTCCATGTTGTTCTAATGAGACAAGTTCATGGATAAGAGGTTGCAAAACTTTTTCATAATTACTCTGTTTGACTGTAGCATAGCTTGCAGAGTAAAGCAAGCTAGATAGAGTTTAGTGATGACTCAATACCCTGCACACATTTTATGTTTCTGCTTTAATGTTCCCAAAGGATTGGCTACTTCAAAGTCACCCACATAAAGTATGAGTGCAATTGTAAACTTATCCACCGAAAGAAGGCGATTTTCCTTGAAGTGCTCAGCATCAGCATCGGATCTGTGTTCATGTGGAACACGCACCTTTTCTGACATTGCTTTATCTTAAATGTCAGTTTTTTTTAACAGTTTTGTTAAAGTGGAGTATACACTGCTCTGAAAGTTGCAGTCTTTATATGGACAATCAACTTTGTACTTTACTTTTAATTGAATTGAATTAAATTGAACTTTACTTTTAAATGTGTATGCTGAGCAAAATATTTTGTTTCAGTGCAGGGCTCAAGAAACAACTACAGTATGTAAAACCTTTATTATGGATATCAGTAAGAGTCTTAACCTAGATTTTGGTCTAGAGTCAGTAGACCTCGAAAAGACTTTTGACCGAATAGAGCACGTTTAGGGAATGTACTTTTGGTTATTCCCTAAATATATGTGCTCTACTCGGTCAAAAGTCTTTTCGACTCTATTTTTTTTTATCAGAAATCACAGATCCAAAATGTAAAAGTAACTTAAACTGACTGGAAACTGAACAAACCGAACACACGAGGAAACCAGCAACTTCTAACGGTTTCATTTTAGAGGTTTTCTCCCATCAGTCTCCTTCTCAGCAGATGAGATGGTGCTCAGATGGGTCAAGTCTGGCCCAGATAATACTGTTTGGTTCTCAGACCGTTCCCAGAACATGTTTTTTTTGTTTGTTTTTTTGCTAGCCAGGAAAGCTTTACTTTACAGAATTAGAACTTTGTTTTTATTTATTTGACATATTCATACATTTAAGCATCACTTATGAACAACCCTGTACTGCATAAGGCTGTACTCTTATAAAACGCAATAATGTGTAGTATTTATATATGGTATAAGGCTTTACCCTCATGTAGTGTGCAGTACTTTTCATATATTGTTTACATTATTTCTTTAAATGTAAATGAATACACAATTGTTACACAATATTGCTCTAAGCAATGTATTAATACAATTAATTTTAAAATGTTCTTTGGTAGTGTAAGGAAGGGTCAAAGGTCTGTCCTCTCCATGACAATCTGTGTGTTGTTTTTTCTTGATACAAAATCAAATTAATTACAGTGAAACTTGTTAAATCATCTGTCAGTATGAGATACAAGAAACTGCTTGATTTTTAGCAGACTTATTTTTTATCAACAAACCTAGCCATGTGTAAGATCAGAACCACATGCAGAGACAAGCCTTTTTCTCTTCAAATATTTCTTTTCAGTTTGGTGCCTAAGATGATATTAATAAAAACAGATTAAAATTGATTCAGTTGGTCAGATTACAGCATTTATCATGGAGGTTGAAGCACATGGGCTGTATGTGTAAGATAATGCTGTATCTATTTTGTTGAGTTATTGAACAGGGTACTTAAGGTACTTTGTAAAGATGGGTTGTTGTATGGACTTAAGCAGGACTACAGACTAACTCTGTAAAAGCATTCCAAACACAGAAATACCTATTCAGCTGAATGCATAATCATGTTTGTGTGTTATTACTCGATTAGTCTGAGAATGAATGAATGAATTGGAGATGAGAATGTGAGAGGTCAGTAACTGTGTTTAGACTGTTCACTCGTCACTCAATACTGTCAACACTTGATTTTGTTAAGCAAAAGAAGCAGTATTTCTGAGGATTGCACAATATTGTTTTCTAGGAGTGTGACCCATTCCATCAGAAGAGATCAGACTCTACACGACTCAGCTTTGTGTTTATGCAAACTTACTAATATTCAAAGATGCAGACTCCTTATCTGGATTACAGATAACGTTTCCCCACCATCAAACAACTGGTAACCTGCAATGTTCTTGTATTCACGCCATTAAATGTTTAGGTCTGAATTATTTCGTTTGTACATATGAAAATATTAGCTTAAAATTAACGTTTTAAAAGGTAGTAATAATAAAAAAATTTAAGTTTTTTAATAGTAATAAAAATGTAACAGCCATCACAAAAATGTCAGATTCTTTTCATTGTAATTAAAATCAGACTTCATTAAATTAAGAAGAGATTAAGAAATTAAGAAAAACAGTAAAGAATCAAAATATAAATGACTAAAGGACTGTGTATAATGTGCAGTAATCTCCAGGGAAAGAGATCAGAATCACCAACACCCAGCTGTATCTCCATGAAGAGCGAACAGTCTATGGAGGTTCCTCCAAAGTTTAAAGATGAAGAGTCCTCTCTTCTACACAGGTAACCTCCTCACTGTTAATGTTACTGCTAAAGTCACATTTAAAAGGGAAATAAATTAATAAACAGGATGGAAACCCGAATACAAAAAATCTCACATTTTTTATGTCTTATTTAAAGTCTATATTTAAAAAAAAATGTTTTGCTTCTGCTTGTAGCTACTTTAAAATAAATGCCACTTGGTTTGAAATGTTTTGTAATGCAGTTGGCCAACACTTAGCGTCATTTAGCCAGTGACAGGATACCAAGCCATTAGAATCTTCTAGAGTTATAGCAGAATTTAATCAGGAAATCTACAGAGCTGCTGTGTGATCGCTGCAAGTTCCAGGTTGTTGTTTAAAACATTAAAACATTTAACATTTAAAACATTAAGTGGACAAAATGATTATTTTGTGTGCAGTGTTGCTTTAAAGGGCATGCTACACAGTCTTTAGCACCAATTTTAATACTTATGATATTTATATTATACTATATTAGTTTCAATATATTATATGTAGGTTTGGGTATCAAAATAAATTTTCCGGTTCTAGTTCTGCCTTACGATTCCATAATAAAAGAAATGTGAAAAATAATGCACAATACTTAAACAATTCCATTTGTGTTTATTAATCACTCTTTAAATATTTTTAACAGAGCATTTCAATTCATATCAATTTAAATTTAAATAAATCCAACATAAAATTTAACATCCAGAATTACAACTTAGCAAAACAGTTTTTCTGAAGAAAAATGAACGTCTGCTTTCTCTGGGAGAAGACGAGACCTTTCCTGGCTTATTGTATCTCCAGCTGTGGAGAAAACCCTCTCAGACGGGGTAGATATGCTTCATTGTTGTAGCTTTGGAAATAAATCACACTTTAGACTTTTATTAGACATGTTTAACACAAAGCGAACCTCAAAGCGAACCTCAGCACAGCAGCGCGAGTGACTGATTTCTGTGGTAAGCTGCATTAATTTGGTTGCGTGACGTTAAACAGTGTAAACAATTAATATTCATGAGGTAAGGGGTGGCTATTTAAAGTGACCGCCTCCCAGCGCTTTGCTCATCATCGCATCGGAACCGCGTTTGGAACCGAAACTTAAATATTCTACGCTGTTCCGGTTCCTGTTAAAAAACAGAACCGGTTCTGAATAAGAACCAGTTCTCGGTTCCCAACCCTAATTATATGATAGTGTTCTTTAATTATTAAATAAATAAAATATTTCATTAAAAATTTTGTTGCCTATAGCTCCAGGGTCTACAGTGGTTAGGGTTAGGGTTAGGGTTAGGGTTAGTGTTCCCACCTCCCAAGCATGCCAGAAGGTGGATTAGTGAACATAAATTGCCCTTAAAGTGGGATGTTTAAAATACATTACCTGTTCATTTAGAGTGATGTATTCAGCAAGATCCATCATAGATAAATAAATCTAGAATAACTAAAATGAACATAGGACCAGAGTTTCCGTAGTTTCATACAGTAATGTTCCTTAGTCACATGGTATATTGTTTATGGTAGCGTCTCCGATGTCTGAAAGCCAAAGTTGACATTTGAAATCACCAAAACAAACACATCCCTAACCCAAATGGGTCCCACCCCTGCAGTGATAGCTCCGCCCACACATACATACGTAACCCAGGCAAATCATGGGAAAAAATGTGTCTTTATCATAGCTGTGTCACGGTCGGCGCACCTGCCTCACCTCCCGAACTTCAACATAGGGAAGCATAGATATCTGTACACTAGATGTCGCCTTGGGGTCCTAAAAATGCGTCTAAACCGCCGCCATCTTTGTGCGGTGCTCTTTTATCTCAAATGCATGGACGATGGCGGACTTGTGCTGCGTTTGGTTATTCAAACGAAAGAAATCTAAACCCCAGACAGAAGGGATTACATTACACAAGTCAGAATGTGTTTTATGATATTAAATGTTAGGAAATTATATTTCTGGTTATGTTGGTTTGTTTCAGTCCTTGGTTAACGGCGGCAGCTAATCCATGTTAGTTACCCATTAGTTAGTGACAGTTTGGGAAACAGACAATGTTTGTAGATTCCGAAGCTCCTAATAAGGCAATTAAATATTGACCCATGCTTTTTTGCTTAAAGGTGAAAAGACCCAACTTTATGTATGTTCTGTAAGATTCCCTTATCTGTCTAACATATTTTATTAGATTGTCCTGGACTTAACACAAGCAGAATGTTCTTTTTATATTGTAAAAAAGTAGATTATCTTAATATCAAAACTTTAAATTTTCTCTGGACTTAATGATAAATACATGTCTGACCTTTGGAATGAACCAAAAAAAAAAAAAAGGAATTGCATTCATGATGATTTATAGTGATTTTATTTCTTTGCCTACATTAACGCTAATTCATTAAAAGGAGGGGGTCCCCCGTACCAAGATGGCGGCTCTATTGACGCATTTGTTCCAATGTACTGCCCTATACAAGGCGACATCTAGTATATATATATATATATATATATATATAGGGAAGCATCTCCGGAATACTAGTCACTTCCGGACTACACCTCCCATCCATCACGGAGACGGATTGCTCCACCACCTGTCTCCTATCAGCCATTTCCTATATATACGATCGAAGATTGAAGTCTCGATCTGTCATAGCATTCATTCTGAGCATAGTTCCGGTTTCTGATCTAGTTTCTGTATTCTGGTCTTCTGATTGTCTGCTGGCCTGCCCTGACCTTCTGCCTGTCTTTCTGTTTTTGATGTCTGCCTGCCCTACGTTGTTGTGTTTGCTGGTCCTGACCCTGTCTGTTTGTTTGCGAGATTGTTATTAAAAGCTGCAAATGGATCATCAGCCTTAGGACTCCTCATTACAAGCCGAAAGGGAAGAACAATACGATTGCAGATAAACAAACAAGCAAAAATGCCACACAAGCATAATGATGTAAAGGACAAAGGCATATATTAGTTCTGTGTAACAAAGCAAAACCAACGTTACTCACCTATCGAGAAGGAAAAAAGCGCCTCGGCGTCTTAAGTAAAGTCGGCCACATATTCACAGGTCGGAGTTTCCCGAGTCGATAACTCCTGAGCTAAACGCTGTTACTACACAAAACGCGGTTGTAGCTGCCTCTCTACATTACTACGATAGAAAAGAGGTGTTATTTGTGTAGTAACAGCGTTTAGCTCAGGAGTTATTGACTCTGGAAACTCCAACCTGTGAATATGTGGCCAACTTCCTGCTCCTTCAGTTCTCTCCAGCGCTGGAAAGCTGATCCTATATTAACACGTCCTACTTCTTGTCCTTATCGTAAGTCTTTCTTCTCTTTCTTTTTGTTTTTATCCTCCATGTCGATGTTAAAACCGCTTTCTGCTAATGTCACACACGCGCACTGAACACTCTCTCCGCCCGTATCGACAAGCCACGCCCCTTTCTGCTCATTGGCTTTTTTTTTTATTTTTTTTTATTATTTGGCTCACTCAGTTTTCTGAAGCATTTCTCAAAAATCGGAGGCCCTACCTTTAATGTCTAAAGCTAAGGCTAAAGTTTAGACCGCAGTTTTTAAGTGATGAAAATTAACAGCTACGAGTTTTGTTTAGTGTTCTACAAAAGGCAGAAGACAAAAGAGAAACAAACATCAAAGAAACATGGTAAGATCAAAACCAACTATGACTCTGACAAAAATGATTAGATTATAGAAAAGGTTATTGAATTCTAATATAAAAAAGTAGATGAAGGCAAACACATAGTAAGAACATCATAAAGATTTATCTGTTGTAAACAGTCAAAAAAAGTGATCATGAAGTCTAATAATTGAAGCCCAAATCTCATTCTCCTGCTTTACAGGCACAACTCAGAATCTGCTGCTGGATATGAATTCCAGAAAAAGTTAAAATTAAACCTAATGAAGAAGTTTCAGTGTTTGAATGGAGTGATAATAAACCTGGGGACCCAAACACTTCTGAATAAGATCTACACAGAGCTCTACATCACAGAGGGAGACAGTGGACAAGTCAATAATGAACATGAGGTGAGACAGATGGAGGCAGCATCCAGGAGAAAAACAACAGAGGAAACACCAATCAAATGCAATGACATCTTTAAGCCTTTATCTGAACAAGACAAACCCATCAGAACTGTGCTGACAAATACATCATCTAAACAAGACAAACCCATCAGAACTGTGCTGACAGATACATCATCTGAACAAGACAAACCCATCAGAACTGTGCTGACAAAGGGAGTCGCTGGCATCGGAAAAACCGTCTCTGTGCAGAAGTTCATTCTGGACTGGGCTGAAGGGAAAGTAAATCAGGACGTCCACCTCATATTTCCACTTCCTTTCAGAGAGCTGAACTTGATGAAGGACCAGAAACTGAGCCTGATGGAGCTTCTTCATGTGTTTTTTAAGGAAACAAAAGAAACAGAAATGTCCAGTTTGGAAAAGGTTCTGTTCATTTTTGACGGATTGGACGAGTGTCGTTTTCCTCTAGATTTCCAGAACACAGTGAGAGTGTGTGATGTAACTGAATCAGCATCAGTGTCTGTGCTGCTGATAAACCTGATCAAAGGGAATCTGCTTCCCTCTGCTCTCATCTGGATCACCTCCAGACCTGCAGCAGCTGATCAAATCCCCTCTGAGTGTGTGGATCGAGTCACAGAGGTACGAGGGTTCAATGACCCACAGAAGGAGGAGTACTTCAGGAAGAGGATCAGTGATCAGAGCCTGGCCAATAACATCATCACACACCTGAAGTCATTAAGAAGCCTCTACATCATGTGTCACATCCCAGTCTTCTGCTGGATTTCAGCCACTGTTCTAGAGAGAATGTTGGGTGAAGCAGAGAGTGGAGAGATCCCCAAGACTCTGACTCAAATGTACACAAACTTCCTCAACAATCAGACAAACATCATAAGAGAAAAATACTCAAAGAAGCAGGAGAGTGATGAAGAAATGCTTCTTAAACTGGGACAACTGGCTTTTCAGCAGCTGGAGAAAGGGAACCTGATCTTCTATGATGAAGACCTGAGAGAGTGTGGTATTGATGTGACAGAAGCAGCAGTGTACTCAGGTGTGTGTACTCAGATCTTCAGAGAGGAGTTTGGGCTTCACCACAGTAAAGTGTACTGCTTTGTTCATCTGAGCATTCAGGAGCATCTCGCAGCTCTGTATGTGCACCTGACCTTCATGAAGGAGAAGAGAAATGTTCTGATACAGAATCAGGTTTTTAACAGGAGGATGGAAGAAAATACAATCTCAGATGTACACAACAGTGCTGTAGCTCAGACTTTACAAAGTCAGACTGGACATCTGGATCTTTTCCTTCGCTTTCTTCTGGGTCTCTCACTGGAGTCCAATCAGAAACTCTTACATGTTTTAGTAACACAGACAGGAAGTAACCCTCAGAGCACACAGGAAACAGTTCAGTACATTAAGGAGCAGATCAGTGAAGATCCTCCTACAGAGAAATCCATCAATATGTTCCACTGTCTGAATGAACTGGGTGATGATTCTCTAGTGGAGGAAATCCAACACTTCCTGAAATCTGGAAAACAAAGTGAACTTTCTTCTTCCCAGCTTTCTGCTCTGGTGTTTGTGTTACTGACATCAGCACAGGAGCTGGATGAGTTTGACCAGAGTAAATATTTCAGTACAGATAAGATAACAGAAGATGTTGTTCTGAAGATGATGCCGGTGATTACAGCATCCAGTAAAGCAATGTAAGTAAATGTGAATATAACTGTTCTACTGTTACAGTGTTAGAGAGAAACTGAACACACTCTAATATGGACTTTGGGATGTTCTGACCTGAAGGTGATACAGAGTGGAGTTCATGTAAATAGATAAATTAGGGAATAAAAATTGCATTAATAAATGAATGATACTGAAGTGCAGCTATTAAACATGTAGAAGCAGGTGATTACTTTTGAGGGAGTTTTGTAGTTTTGTAGTTATGACTTATCTTAATATCTTACAATAATGATGAAGTTAATGCTGGTTTTACGTTGGATGTTTGATGTATATTAAACACACCTGTGTACCAGACATAAAGAACCATGTTTACTGCAGTAATGACAAATTCTAATCCCCAAAAAGTTTTTATTCATTATTTGGTTTTATTTGTGAGGTAGAAATGGTCTTTTATAGGAAACTGACTTTAAAAAGTTTTACACTCGTTAGAGGAAACATTTTTATAATATTAATAATAATAATAATCATAATAATAACAATAATAATAATAATTAGATTTATAAACTTGGTCGCAAAAACTTGGTGGCTTTGACGAGGTACGTATTCGCAAAGGCTGGTGCTTTTTGGAGGCAAGTGGACATAAAACTTATGAAATCTAGTGGAGCGCTAGGGTGCCAAAACATTTGAAGTGGAGACGAGCATGTGACATCATCAGAATACCCACGAGGCAGTTCCCCTCATTGTTCTGAGGGGCTGCGGCACAACCGGAAGGCCAGTCGGTACACCAATTTAAAACTTATACTTATAAACCTTCATACTTTATAAAGGCCATTTTGAGACCCGGTACCGGAAGTACCGGTACTTTGATCGCTTAGAAAAGTAATAGCAACAATCTTCAGACCAGGGTCTACGACATACAAATTTTGTGCATGTGGCTCGAAAGCCCTGATAAATTTTTGTCTAAGCTTAAATAGGAAAACAGAATGTTGGCTTCTACAAAGCGACATAACTAGAGACAGAGAAGGAAGACTTTAGAGCCAGGAGCAAGCATCAATATGAAGTGAGAGACTGTTGGACTTGGACAGGGTAGATTTTGAACCTATAAGGAGAACCTTTGAGAAAGTTGGAGGAAACCGAGGGTTTATTTCATTTAATCCTCATTTGGTGAGACAGGAATGTGGAAGAGCAGAGTCAAGTTTTGTGGACATATATAATATATACCAAATTGTATAAACCACATTATTCTAATGTGTGAAACTGTATTAAAGGCCTCACTCAAATCTAACAGGACAAGAATAGTTAAGAGTTCAGCATCAGCAGCCATCAGGAGATCATTAGTGACCTTCACTAAAGCAGTTTCCATACTGTGTTTAGTACAGAACCCAAACTGAAAGGATTCTAATAGATTATTGTCACTAAGTTTAGCATGAACCTGTGTGATAACGTTCATGTCTGATTAGAAAGTGTTCATTTAGCTGAAAAGTGCTCCCTTTAATGCTAATCTATAACACTACATGATAAGATTTTAGCTAATGTCAGTCTGATTCCTAAACAGAATTCTCTGTAGTTACTTCTGGTCAGATTATAACCAAGTGGCATGGTTTATAAACATGATTTAAACAGTATTTTACACAAAAAACCTCCTTATCATCATTTCTTCACTGGTTCTGATGGTCTGAGCTGCTGCAGTTCTGGAAAGTGTTGTATGTGATGGAGGTTTTGATCACCTGAGCAGTGATTTATCTTAAAGTCAACAGGCTGCTGAGCTGCAACTTAACATTCATTAGTCTAACATTTCTTACATTTCACTGCAATCAGGATAAGATAGAGGTGATGTGTTCATATCTTCTGGTTCTAGTTAGGACTCTAGCTGCTGTGTTCTGGACTAACTGGAGCTTGTTTCTGCTCCTACTGAACATCCAGACAGTAAAGTATTACAATAATCCAACCTAGAGGTAACAAACACATGACCTAGTGTTTCTGCATCATGTCATGACATCATATCTCTGATCTTAGTAATATTACTGAGATAAAGAAGGCTAACATTGTGGTATTATTTATGTGAGCTTCAGATGAGAGACCGGTATCAATAATCACACCGAGGACTTTTACTGCTGCACATGATGTAATAGAAAGACCATCCAGAGTTACTCTGTAATCAGAAAGCTTACTTCTGACTGTCTGTGGTCCTGGTACAAGATCTTCTGTGTGTCAGAGTTAAACAGGAGGAAGTTAGTAAGTGTCCACTGTCTGATGTCCTTCACACAATCTTCAGTCTTATTAAACTGGTGTCTCACATCTGACTGAGCTGAAACATACAGCTGTGTGTCATCAGTGTAACAGTGGAAGCTAATAGCATGTTTATTAATAGATTACTCTAGATACTAGTTAGTTAGCTGTAGTTAAACACTAACTTTACCCATTTTAATGTCCTCAACATGTAGATGTGGACTGCAGTGTCACTTTAACCATATTGTCTAACTGGTGTTTGTACTTTCAGTATTTATAACAATGAGAAGGTTCAGTGAAAGCTTTGAGGACGTGTTTGATCATTTGTGTGAGTTCATTATGTTTTATTTTATTCCCTTTAGTATCAGCTGTGATTCACTTGGAGTGGAAAGTTGGTCACCTCTGTTCTCAGCTCTCAGATCAGAAACCTCCAATCTGAGAGAACTTCATCTGACTGTGAAAACACTGAGTCTGTATGGGAATAAACTAGAAGACTCAGAAGTGAAGATTCTCTGTGCTGGACTGGAGAATCCTCACTGTAAAGTGGAGACACTGTGGTAAGATCATCTCTCTGAGCGTCACAATAACTCACTAAAAGCAGCAGTTATATACAGTGTTGTTTTTCACCTGAAATGTTCTGTAACACTACAACATTCAGAACAAATACATTAGTCATTAAGTGTTAATGAGTTTTCTACAGAATCACTTAGGAAACAAACAAACAAACAAACAAACAAATAAATAAATAAGAGAAAATTTCTAAAAATTAAAAATATTAATTATTTTTAAAGCCAGCAAAACTTTTCCAGCTCAAATACACTTAATATCAATAATAATAAATAATATAATAAACTAATATGACTGGTGCAGCCCCAGGGTCCTGGTCCCACCCATGTGGAGTCCTGGCCCACCTACATAAACTCTGTTATAATGTTAGAGTTATTAATAAACCCCAGTTGTCACTCACTATGAGCTGCTGCTTTAAGAAGCTTCATTGAGTGACGTTGCTCAGTAACATTTCTGTGTGGTGTTTAGTCGTGTAACAGACTAGTTTAATAAAGACTTTATCTTCTCTGAAACAGACACCACACTGTGTCTTTACCCCTGAAACTCCTACACTGTAATCAGAGGATATAATAAGATGAAATGTGTTTCAGTTTGTGTTTACACTGGAGAACAGTGTCAGAGTGGAGATTGGACTCATCTGAGAGCTGAAGAACAGAACTGCAGTTGGTTTACAGTACATGGGGCAACACCAACACAGTCATTTTAACTCCAATTAAAACACATAATCAAACAAATATAATGGATCTCCTTGTAGACTGAAAATAAATCTCAGCTAAAACAATTTGTTTGATTTCTCAGTGATTTTAAAATATTTTAAAATAATATAATATTTTACCTAATATTATAAGTTATATTTCCGTTCATGATTTAACATGGACTATATGTGTAATTAAAAAAAGTCCTGTGTTTGATCTGATAGACTTTAAATATCATGTACACTATATTAAGTGTCCATACACACTAATGTTGACAGGTGACACAATTCTATTGAATGGTGAAGCTGTGTGTGTGTGTGTGTGTGTGTGTGTGTGTGTGTGTGTGTGTGTGTGTGTGTGTGTGTGTGTGTGTGCTACATAAACAACTGATAAATGAACAGATCTCTTTCAGCTCATTGTCCACTTTTTACACTCATGTAAGTTCTTTTGAGTGACAGCTGATGTTGAGTTTCTTCTCAACCCTGTGCCCACCCTGTTTTACCCAGGACCACCTACTGTTCACTATCTGACAGGAATGTTGTGTTCAGTGTTAATTATACTTTATATAATAAAAATCTGTAGATGAAGAGTGTGTCATTGTGTCTCTATACAGGTTGTATGAGTGTGGTGTCTCAGATGAAGGCTGTGCTGCTCTGACTTCAGCTCTGAGATCAAACCCCTCACACCTGAGAGAACTGGATCTGTCTGATAATAAACTAGGAGACTCAGGAGTGAAGATTCTCTCTGCTGTACTGGAGAATCCTCACTGTAAACTGGAGACACTGGGGTAAGATCATCTCTCTGAGCATCACATGACCTTCTCCTCAGTAAGACACATTCTCTAATAGTGAGACTGAAGCAGAAGTTTTAGGTTCATCATCAATGTCCTGAGGAGGAAGATTGTTTCTTTTCACTGCACACTGATGATTTCTCACAGACTCTGATGTAACTGCAATGTGTCTGAAATTACTGTGAAATTTACTAAAACATTGGAACTAATGACAGAAACTGGAGCTGGGACACAAACTAAATGTACTGTGTGAGCTGCAGGGTTTAAAAGCAGCACTGACATGGAAATGATGGAAATAAATAGAACTTGGGAACTTGGAGTCTCTGGTCAGCTCACACTATCAGAATATATGTGACTGTGTGTGTTGGATGTAATAATGTCACTCAGAGATCAGGTGGATGGTCACTCGGGGTCACTTTACTGTATCTGGGGTAAAACAGCACCAAAAGGTTTATCATACAGTGCATCAGTGTCACATTGGAAGTCTTAACTGAATAAACAGAAGTTCTGAGTTTACAAGCAGGACAATTAACACACTCTTCATACTCAAACACAACTAGGAGCTGACTGACAAAATAAGTAAACTTTTGTGTAGTTTATAGTTCAAACTCGGGCTTGAAAATGATCCAAACTTAATTACTAAGACAGAGCGATCGTTGATGTGACTTACCAGCAGGAGGCGCTATGAGACTCTGATTATAAAGCTCCGCCCCACAACATCATGTTGCACAACCGCAAGTGACAACAGCCAATGGGGAGTTTCTCAATTTATACTGAAATTAACAACAATATGTTTAAACTCGGTTACATAAAGAATTGATGGATTTACCCTCCATCAGGGGCAGAAGGGCTGCATGATGAAGGTTAAAATGATCATCAAGAGGCAGTTATCTGTCAGCTATCAGCTTTTTATTTCAATTATATTCACTTATGAATTTTTTACAGTCAAGTAAGTAAAATAAAGAAGTTCTGTGTATTATAATATAAGATGTAAAATTGTGTTCAGTGTACAAGTGGGTCTGTTTTACACTCTAACTGTTATAATAAAATTAAATTGTAATAAGACCCCACTGTAGAAAACAGAATGATTCAGAGCTGAATGAACTAAACCTACACTATACATGTCAGTATTTGTACTATACATTTGTGTTGTCATGGTTTTAGTTAGAAACACAAGTCTATCAACATGATCCAGCTTTAGTGAGGACCACAAGAGAGGAACAATATTCCCCCAGTACTAAAAGCCCTCTCTGAAGGGGAACCTACACCTGACCTAAATGATATTAAAAACTGGACACTGCTGAGTTTGTTATTCAGAGATTATAAATTACTCCCCAAGGTTTTGGCCAACAGACTGAGTGAAGTGTTAGAACAAGTCGTCCATCGTGATCAGACAGATTGTGTCCCAGGAAGATGAATGTTTATAATATTTCTGTTATCTGGGATCTTTTAGATATCAGTAAGAGTCTTAACCAGATTTTGGTCTAGTGTCAGTAGACCTAGAAAAGACTTTTGACCGAGTCGAACACAACTATTTATGAATGTGTTCACAGCATTTAGTTTTAGTCCTGATTTTGTTTCCATGATAAAGGTTTTGTACAGTGATGTTGAAAGTCTACTGAAAGTTAATGGTGACTTATGTGGTTCCTTATAAAGTTTATAGAGGTGTTATAAAGGTTGTGTCTTGTCTGGTGTGTTGTATACTTTAGTAATAGAAAGACTTTTAAACAAGTTAAGAACAGATTTGTACTGATTATATATTCTGAAGTTCACAAACCTGTTTATCAGCTGATGATGATGATGATGATGATGATGTTTTAATTAAATCAGAGGTAAGTTTGATGTTGGAAATATTAAAACAATTTAAAAACATCTCTGTTACAAAAGTAAAGTGATATAAATGTAAACCCATGGATGTCCATATTGTTTACAGAGTTAAAGTGTTTCATGCCTTTCTGCAGTGTAATAGATGAACATTTATTGTGTTCTAGTCTATTTGATGTGAGGAAACTTTCTCACTAGAAATCTTTATTTGTGGTTTCTGTCATAATTATTTATTTAATAAATCTGACAATATTTTAGTTATTGTAATAAAGGGGTTTATATGTGTTGATGAAGAGTGTGTTATTGTGTCTCTATACAGGTTGTGGGGTTGTGATGTCTCAGATGAAGGCTGTGCTGCTCTTACTTCAGCTCTGAGATCAAACCCCTCACACCTGAGAGAACTGGATCTGTCTGATAATAAACTAGGAGACTCAGGAGTGAAGATTCTCTCTGCTGTACTGGAGAATCTACACCAGGTTACGTATGTAACCCGGTTCCCTGAGAGGGGAACGAGACGCTGCGTCAGTGCTGACGCTATGGGAATGCTTCTTTGAGGAAGTTGTGTCTGAAGCTCTGTGTGCACACACGCCATTTAATGGCTCGGAAAGGACACGTGACGGAGTTAATTACTCGCCAGTAAGTCCATATAAGGGCATCTACGTCACGCTGCTCCAGCTCTCTTTGTCTGAAGGAAGCGCGAACGGATGCCTGGGGCGTGGCCAGCAACGCAGCGTCTCGTTCCCCTCTCAGGGAACCGGGTTACATACGTAACCTGGTGTAGTTCCCTTTCGAGGGAACTCGACGCTGCGTCAGTGCTGACGCTATGGGAATGCCAATACCCACGCCGCCACGCACCAGTCGATGACTGCGCCAGAGGCCGTGAGAGAGCACGAGCAGACTGGGAACAGCACATCATAGGCCCCGCAGTACCTGGGACCCTGGAGTGGGGTCCAAGTCCAGGTCATAGAATCTGATAAAGGTGTGCGGAGAGGACCATCCTGCCGCAGCACAAATATCTTCAATGGGGACACCCCTGGCCAAGGCACTGGATGAGGCGATACCCCTAGTGGAGTGGGCCCTGATGCCAAGAGGTGAGGCATGACCGCGCACCTCATAGGCCTGAGTAATGGCCTCCACCACCCAGTGCGCCAGGCGCTGTTTGGAAACTGGATTACCCCTATTCCAGCCCCCAAAACAGACAAAAAGGGCAGAGGAGTTACGCCACGAGCTAGAGCGGTGGACGTAAGTCCTCAGGGCCCTTACCGGGCAAAGCAAGTGCAGCCTCTCCTGCCCCGCTGACTCATGGGGCGGGGGACAGTAGGCTTGCAGGATGATTGGACATCCCGCCATCCTGGGCACCTTAGGGACATATCCTGGCCTGGGGTGCAGGATAGCCTTGGACATACCGGGGGCAAACTCTAGGCAGGCGGGGGCGATCGACAAAGCCTGCAAATCCCCGACTCTCCTGAGAGAGGCCAAGGCAAGAAGCAGGGCAGACTTCAGGGTCAGAAACTTCTCAGAGGCTGACTCCAAGGGCTCAAAGGGGGCTTCCAACAGCCCCTCCAGGACCACGGAGAGGTCCCAGGAAGGAAGGCGTGGCCTAGAGGAAGGCCTCAGCCACCTGACACCACGCAGAAAGCGAGAGACCAAAGGGTGCCTACCCAAGGAGGCCCCAAGGACCGGTTCGTGGTTCGCGGCAACTGCGGCCACGTACACCTTTAGAGTAGAAGGGGACAGGCCCCGAGAAAAGCAAGACTGCAGGAACTCCAGCACTGTACCAACCGGGCAGTGAACTGGATCCTGAGAGTGCTCGTCACACCAGAGGCGGAAAAGCCTCCACTTTAGAGCATACAATTTCCTAGTGGAGGGAGCCCTAGCATTCAGCAGAGTCTCTGTCACCTCAGTTGAGAGGCCTGCGTCTAGGAGCTGGTCCCCCTCAGGGGCCAGACCCAAAGCTTCCACATCTCGGGGCGGGGGTGATGAATTGCCCCCTGCGCCTGAGAGAGGAGATCCCTCCTGACGGGAACCTCCCATGGAGTGCCGTAAAGGAGGGACACTAGGTCCGTGAACCAAACCCGAGAGGGCCAACGGGGGGCAACTAGGAGAAGGTTGACCCGGTCGTGGCGCACTCTGGCTAGGACTTGCGGGAGCAGAGCTACCGGGGGAAAGGCGTACAGACGGAGCCTCGGCCACGTCCATACCAGGGCATCCAGGCCCAATGGGGCCGGGTGAGAGAGGGAGAACCACAGCGGACAGTGGGTCAACTCCTCTGAGGCGAACAAATCCACTTCCGCCCGGCCGAAAATCTGCCAGATTTGCTTCACCACGTGAGGGTGAAGACGCCACTCCCCGGGCCTTAGCACCTGCCTCGACAGGAAGTCTGCCTCCCGATTTACACGCCCTGGGATAAAAACCGCTCTTAGCGAAAGAAACCTGGTCTCTGCCCAGAGCAGAATCTGCCACGCCAACCTGAACAGGGGGCGTGAACGCAGACCGCCCTGATGGTTGATATAGGACACCACCGCGGTGCTGTCTGTTCGCACTAGGACATGACAGCCCTCCAGGTGCGGGAGAAAGTGTTGCAACGCTAGGAACACAGCCCTCATCTCCAGGCAATTTATGTGCCATGAGAGACAGGGGCTCTCCCATAGACCCTGGGCCGGGCGGCCATCTAAGGCTGCGCCCCAGCCCGAAAGCGAGGCGTCCGTCGAAAGAGTCCTGCGACGGTGACACGCCCCTAGAATGGGACCCAAGGCCAAGAACCGGGGTCTTTTCCACATAAGGAGGGTACGAAGCCCACGGCGCGTAACCCGTATAACCCTGAGGGGATGCCTGCGAGGATGAAAGCCCGCCCCCTTGAGCCAGAGCTGGAATGGCCTCATGTGAAGCAGACCCAAAGGAATAACGTTGGCTGCTGCTGACATGAGTCCGAGCACCCTCTGTGCCTCGGCAACAGAGAGGCTGCGGCCTAGCCGAATAGCTTTCACCGCCGACAAGATGGAGGCCACCCGGGTGGGAGACAGATGTGCCCGCATCGTGGTGGAGTCCCAAACCACCCCCAGAAAGGTGGTTCTCTGAGAAGGAGAAAGCACACACTTTCCTGGGTTCAGCCTGAGTCCTAAGGACCTCATGTGGGCAAGCACAGCATCTCGATGCCTGGCTGCCATAGCCTCCGACTGGGCAAGAATGAGCCAGTCGTCCAGGTAGTTCAGTACACGGATGCCCTGGAGACGCAATGGTGCCAGGGCAGCATCTATGCACTTCGTGAACGTGCGTGGTGAAAGGGCTAGGCCAAAAGGAAGGACACGATACTGGTACGCTTCGCCCCCGAAAGCGAACCTGAGGAACTTCCTGTGCTCCGGCAGAATGCTTATGTGGAAATAAGCATCCTTGAGGTCGATCGTGACAAACCAGTCCTCGGATCTGATCTGGGACACGATCATCTTGAGCGTGAGCATCTTGAACTTGTAAGTCTTCAGAGTACAGTTCAGAGCCCGCAGGTCCAGAATCGGACGCAGCCCCCCGTCCTTCTTGGGAACAACAAAATATCGGCTGTAAAAGCCGGAGTCCCGCTCTGGGAGGGGAACATGCTCTATGGCCCCTTTCTCCAGAAGTGAGAGGAGTTCCTCCCGGAGGAACGCCGCCTGGTGCCCGCCCACATTTGTGGGCAACACACCCTGGAAACACGGAGGACGTGAGGAAAACTGGATCCTGTACTTTCTTTCCACAGTATTCAGGACCCACTGAGACACCCCTGGCAGAAGTTTCCACGCTGCCAGGCTGCCTGACAGTGGCGTCAAACTTGTGCAGACCTCCCGGGCGCCCTGAAACAGCGCACCGGCAGGCGCGAACCCGGGAAGATCTGCACAAGAAAGGGGAGCCGACACAGGCCCCACTGCCCCCCGAAACGACAAAGGCGGCGGGGCTGGCAGTAGGGGGAGCGTCTCTGAATAGGGTGCTCCCAGGAGCCCCTGCCCTCGGGCATCAGGACTCCTTCATGGCCCGCTTGGCTGAGAGGACAGACCTAAGGTCCTCTCTCACCGGACGGGTCCGGGTCCGGGCATGTGAACCGGCCTCCCTAGTTTTAGACGGGGGGGCTCGGGCCGCCACACTAGCTCTTCTCACTGCCCTGAGTGAGCTAGAAGGGGGGGGGGCGGCTAGATGATGGCCCAGGCTGCTCCCCGCGGCGAGGGAGAAACTCCTTGAACGCCGCTGACTGGCGTTTCACCTCCTGATGCCTGTCGACGACAGTACTAACTGCGTCGCCGAACAAGCCCTGAGGTGAAACCGGGGCGTCCAGGAGAAAGGAATTATCCTTCTCCCTTATGCCTGTCAAATTAAGCCACAAGTGCCTCTCCGCGGCAACCAGCGCAGCCATAGTACGGCCTATAGAGCGGGCCGTCTGCTTCGTGGCACGGAGCGCGAGATCAGTGGCGCGGCGGAGCTCGGACACCGCCTGAGGTCCCAGCCCTTCACCGCCATCCAGCTCTGCTAGCAGATCAGCCTGGTAGGCCTGCAAGACCGCCATGGTGTGCAGCGCTGCACCCGCTTGACCCGCTGCCTCATAGGCCTTACCCACAATGGCCGAAGTGGTCCTACATGGCTTGGATGGAAGGGCAGGTTTTCTCCATGCGGGCGATGCAGGGGAGAGATAACTGGCTAGCGTCTCTTCAACCCTCGGCATCGTCCTATACCCATGGTCTTCAAGCCCATTAATGGCTGAATAGTCTGACATGGCTGGAGAAAATACACGCGCCGAAAAGGGATTTTTCCAAGACCTCGATACCTCAGTATGGAGGTCTGGAAGAAATGGCAGACGCCTGCGTGCAGGTGGCTGACGGCCTGAAGTGAGAAAGCGGTCGTCCAGCTTAGAATGGGCGACACCAACTACCTCCTCAGGCCAATCTAAATTCAGCTTCTCAACAGCCCGAGTTATTACCTCGAGGAGCTCCTCGAACGCGACTGATTGCGTCGGCCGTTCTGAGGTGGAAAGCCCCTCCCCTTCGACATCGAGCTCCTCAGAGCCGGATGCGGAAAGCAGCATGCTCTCTTCCGGGTTGGGAGAAATCGCAGCGCGAGCTCCCGAACGCGAAACCGAGCGATCGGAGTCAGGGGAGAGGGCAAGAGAAAGGAGAACACCCGTCTCTTGCTCCGCCTCCGCTAACTCAACCTGGGAACCCCATGATTGAAGCCGCCGCGCTGCCTCGGCAGACGCAGGACCCGAACCACGAGGCGCAGCCGAAGCTGAAAACACTGCCAGGCGGGATCGGAGCGTGCGGAGAGGGAATCCCTCACAATGCACGCAGCCGGCTCCCTCGAGAGCCGACCGGGCATGCTCCTCTCCCAAACACACCACACAAAGAGAATGCGCGTCGTCCGCCGTGATAAAGCGGGGGCAAGGATGCACGCATCTCTTAAAGTGCTTAGACTGCAACATTTTGCCTAGTCTTTCCCTATTTTTTTTTTCTTTCCCTGCACTTGACGGACAGACAAACGACACACATACACAGAGCGCTTCCTGAAGACAAAGAAAGCTGGAGCAGCGTGACGTAGATGCCCTTATATGGACTTACTGGCGAGTAATTAACTCCGTCACGTGTCCTTTCCGAGCCATTAAATGGCGTGTGTGCACACAGAGCTTCAGACACAACTTCCTCAAAGAAGCATTCCCATAGCGTCAGCACTGACGCAGCGTCGAGTTCCCTCGAAAGGGAACCTCACTGTAAACTGGAGACACTGGGGTAAGATCATCTATTAAAACATTAATAATAAATCATGGTCTAATCTTCATCCAGGTCGTAATAATAGATAAACACATTGTGTATAAATAAAACACAGTCACAGTTGTTCTTGTCAATACTGAATAAACCATTTACACTTTCACTGTCTGGGGTTAAAAAATACACCAATGAACTAACAACTTCTCCAAACACTAATTAGAGTCTGACCCTGTTTTAGGTCTGATTACTGACAGTCTGATCTTCTCAAGAAAGATCTGTTCATGTGAACTCGGATTAAAACAGAGATTTTGTTGAGATGTGAAACAGAGAAAAGTTACAGAAAACATTGACATTAATATTTTATTTCTCACATACACAACCATACACAGTATGACACGTAGTGACATGTTTTTAATCTGTCTGTGATTTAAACATCAAATAAAATAGAATAATAAAAAAGAAACTAGAATAAAATAGAATAGATGTAACAAATAGAAATGTAAGGATCAGTTTAATGGAGTGTAAAAATAAATGTGAATATGGATCAGTGGCAGAACAATGTGAGTGTTTTAATAAAGTTCAGATGTGTTAAATACTGCAATATATGAAATATGTTCTGTGTAAAATAAAATCTGGCTGATGTCTCAGTGTTGTGTATGAAAGTCCAGAAAAAGTCCAAGTTCTAGTCTTATGTGTTGTCCTGGTCTGTAAAGTGTGTGTTACTCAGTCCACAATAATACACACTGTGTTCTGTGATGAAAGTGATTAAACACTAGAAACGTCCCTGTGTACAACCAGTGAAGTGTGTGTTATTGTGTCTCTATACAGGTTGTATAAGTGTGGTGTCTCAGATGAAGGCTGTGCTGCTCTGACTTCAGCTCTGAGATCAAACCCCTCACACCTGAGACACCTGGATCTGTCCTATAATAAACTAGGAGACTCAGTAAAGAAGCTGCTGTCTGATCTTAAGGATGATGAACATTACAAACTACAGACAGTGGAGTGAGTAATGACCTGTTAATAAAAGTTTACCCTCATTATCATTACACATTGATACACATCACATGTCTCTTCAATAACTTTCACATTATCAGGTTAGAAAATGTCACTATATTCTGTTTAATCAGGATTTTTCTAACGATTCTCTTTAATGCTGTTTTGTGTTCAGTAAAGTGTGTTGATGTAAAATTCATGTGAAGGCAGAAAACAGGAATTCAGACAGTCTACAAAAAGTCACCAATGAGTTGATGAGAGTGATTGTTAATGAACATTGTGTCTTCTGTCATTCCTGTAAAATTCACCTGAGTTTGTTCTTAAAGTCTGCACTTAAATATAAATGTAGAACAAGATCTAAATGACACAGTAGTGTTTGTTATATAAAAAAGCTCCTGTGATTGGATAAGAGCAGTGATGTGATGGGTAAAGATCTGCTCATTATCCTGTTAGAACTTGTGGAAGTTCTCATCTGTTCTAGTTAAATGTTAGAACACAGATGTTAGTAAGAATGAAGAAATGTTGAATGATTCATTATAAACAGGAGATGATGATGTTTCTGTTGGAGCAGAGATGATTACATGCTGTTGGTCATGAAGTACCACAGTCCACTTTGTGCTGATTAATTCACATCTTTTTCTTTCATATTCAGCTTCTAATGAATATCTGTGTGTGATGAAGACTCCAGTGTTCCTGCATTACCATGATGGAGAATAGAGAACATGTTTATTAACACATCACTCATTTAGTTCTAACACATTAAACACACACAGAGACGTGAGAAGTGTGTGTTCATCGTGTACAGTGAATCAGACTAAACACAATTCTACACTGAGTTTATAATGACCTCTGATCCCTGGATAAAATTCCCTGGACCCCAATCCCATAAAAACCTGAGGGATTATTTGGAACAGAAGTTCAAAATCCACATGAATTTGAGCTGAACCCTGTCAGTGAAAGAGAAATAAAATGGAGTTTTCAGGAACAGTTTCAGGACAGTGGTGGATTTCTCACCTGATAGGATTAGAGTTTATCTGAGGAGTTTATCAGATGAAGCCCACAGGAGACTCACTACAAGTCACATTTATCACTTTGTCCTTTGGGTAATTAATGTTCCAGTGATGTTATACTAAATATCAGAACTCTTCTAATCAAATTAATGATCCACCACAAACTGTTGTATAATGTAGTTTTGATGGTTTGTGATTTTACTGTTTGTGTGATTTATTATTTGTATATTATTGAAAAATGAGTTACCCTTATTATTACACATGATTTAGTTATAGCTATTTTACTGAATACATAATTAAAGTTATATTCTATGAAGGTACTTAATATGTCTTGCATAAAAATATTGAATACATTTTGAAGGAATAAAATACATGAATTCAATGTCGTTGTATTTGTTGTATGAAATTAATAGTCTAACATTATGTAGCATTTTTTTTCTTCAGATTTATAATCTATATAAATATAGTTCTTCAAAAATGTATGTCTAACACAATATATAGTTAAGTAAATGACCAATGAAAAATATTTGAGAGAAAATTTTGTAAATAAAGCTAAGCAATGCCACAAGCACAGCTTCTTGCCTTCTTACTAGTATAGTTATGACAAAGAATACAGTCTGAGGCCAAGGGACAAATTGGAGAAATGGTGATGAGATGCAGCTGCTGATGTCCTTGACATGTTTGTCAAAGTTGCAACAAAACTGAAGCAAAGATAAAAAACATCATCATGAATCCCCTGTAGGCATTATTCTCCAACCACTGCTCATTAAGGCTGGTCAGGAGACCTTCAGACCGATCAAACGGTGTTGATATGTCTGTGGTCTTCAACTAGGGTGGCAGAAGTCTTCCTGTCTAGATATAAACAAGACATGTTAACAACTGTTAATAGGACTGAAAGTTGTATTTGGATTAGGCATCACTATCCCATCTCTATGACTAAACTTTCACCTCTTAAAATCCCTTTCCTGTGGTCTCAACAAGTGGTTAATTGAAGCCAGTGAAGTAATCTTATCTTTTTCTAATCAAATTATTTCCCAACAATTGTATTTGCACAACGATCTGACCTCCCCTTTGGTCACAGCTCACAACCTTGGAGCATCCATGGACAATCAAATGTCCTTTCCCTCGCATGTTTCTAATATGAAATGCTCATGTTGGTTTCTTCTCTACAACATCAGAAGGATTGTGCCATTTTTGTTTACACAGGCTTTTCAGTTACTTGTTTAGTCTCTAACTAGTTTAGTTTAGTGAAGAAAATTATAACAAGGTCCGTGACGTCTCCCGGTATGGCGCAACCGGGGCCCCACCCTGGAGCCAGGCCCGGGGTTGGGGCTCGCATGCGAGCGCCTGGTGGCCGGGTCTTACCCCACGGGGCCCGGCCGGGCTCAGCCCGAAGGAGCGACGTGGGGCCGATCTCCTGTGGGCCCACCACCTGCAGGAGAAACCGTAAGGGGCTGGTGCAATGTGGATTGGGTGGCAGTCGAAGGCGGGAGCCTCGGCGACCCAATCTCCGGACACGGAATCTGACTCTAGGGACATGGAATGTCACCTCGCTGGGGGGGAAGGAGCCTGAGCTGGTGCGGGAGGTTGAGAGATACCGACTAGAGATAGTTGGGCTCGCCTCCATGCACAGCTTGGGCTCTGGAACCCAACTCCTCGAGAGAGGCTGGACTCTCTACTACTCTGGAGTTGCCCGCGGTGAGAGGCGGCGGGCTGGTGTGGGCTTGCTCATAGCCCCCAGCTCAGCAGCCATGTGTTGGAGTTCACCCCGGTGAACGAGAGGGTCGTTTCACCGCGGGCAACTCCAGAGTAGTAGAGAGTCCAGCCTCTCTCGAGGAGTTGGGTTTCTAGGCGCAGTCGGGGGCCGGAGGGAGTCAGGTTTGGGGACCACAGGATTTCGTCTCTGCTTTTTGCAGATGATGTTGTCCTGTTGGCTTCTTCAAATCAGGACCTTCAGCATGCACTGGGACGGTTTGCAGCCGAGTGTGAAGCGGCGGGGATGAGAATCAGCACCTCCAATTCCGAGGCCATGGTTCTCAGCCGGAAAAGGGTGGCTTGCCCTCTTCAGGTTGGTGGAGAGTTCCTGCCTCAAGTGGAGGAGTTTAAGTATCTTGGGGTCCTGTTCATGAGTGAGGGAAGGATGGAGCGGGAGATCGACAGGCGGATCGGTGTATCTTCCGCAGTGATGCGGTCGATATACCGATCTGTTGTGGTGAAGAGAGAGCTGAGCCGCAAGGCGAAGCTCTCTATTTACCAGTCGATCTACGTTCCTACCCTCACCTATGGCCATGAGCTTTGGGTCATGACCGAAAGGACAAGATCCCGGATACAGGCGGCCGAAATGAGTTTCCTCCGCAGAGTGGCTGGGCGCACCCTTAGAGATAGGGTGAGGAGCTCAGTCACTCAGGAGGAGCTCAGAGTAGAGCCGCTGCTCCTCCACATTGAGAGGGGTCAGCTGAGGTGGCTCGGGCATCTGTTTCGGATGCCTCCTGGACGCCTCCCTGGGGAGGTGTTCCGGGCATGTCCAACCAGGAGGAGGCCCCGGGGAAGACCTAGGACACGCTGGAGGGACTATGTCTCTCAGCTGGCCTGGGAACGCCTCGGTATTCCCCCTGAAGAGCTGGAGGAAGTGTCTGGGGAGAGGGAAGTCTGGGCATCCCTGCTTAGACTGCTGCCCCCGCGACCCGGCCCCGGATAAGCGGTAGAAAATGGATGGATGGATGGATGGATGTTTAGTCTCTTGTTATCTCAATACTGGATTTCTGTAGCTCACTGCTGTCAGGTCTGCATATGTAACACAATTTGTCCTCTGCAATGACCCAAAATGCAGCTGTCTGACTTGTTTTCAGCAGTCTGTAGCTGAACGCATCAAATTCAAAACACTGATGCTTGGCTACAAAGCCAAAAATGATCCAGCTCCCTCTTACCTCAAAGCTCTTATCACCTGCTAGGACCCTCCCCCTATTTACTGATTATCTTCATCTTTTCAGTTTCTTTGTTGATTTGTATATTTGGTGTGTGTGTGTGTGTGTCAGATTTAACATTAGTCTTTTTTATTAGTTTTTTTGTTCAAAGACTCTTAAAGATTAAAGATCATTAAAAATGCTTTGGAAATGTAAGTACTACCATGTTCTCTGTGAGAAAAGAGTACAGATTTTTTTAAAAGGCCAAAACATGAAGTTATTCAAGAACTGATCCCTTGCTTTGCTTGCATGAGAAATGACTGTGACCATTCAAATCTCCCAATGCACTCCATACTCATTTATATTCTGCTTTCACAGCAGAACCATGGATTAACAGAAGACAACAGATTTGCTAATTGAGTTTCACTGTCATGTGAGTTTTTTGAGCCCTGCTCTGTCTTGCTCATCTGCAGGATACACACTTAAAAGTAAACCACAAAGTCGATTGTCCAGATTTCAGAGCAGTGTACGCTCCACTTTCAGTGCACACAAAAGTAAAACACACAGAGAATATAGCTGGAAGTCTGAAATCACTGTCATGGTCACCAGTGACGCTTGTGACAGTCAGGGAGAACTGGAACAGAAGACAATATTTGACACAGAGGATCTGGATGTAAGTGAAGAAGCCGGTGAAAACACACCTAGAATCTCTGTTATTAAAAATCCAAACTATTCTGCATATCCCAGTGTGTGCTGTAAAAGTTTTTTTCAGAAAGTAATGTGATTTATCATTGTGTGGCAAAGATGGATCTCTAGGAACTGTTAAAAGGAGATCAGCCGATGTGCAGAAAGAGTTTCCACACTGAAAATAATAAGTAAAATTTACAAGATTTTTCTTTTGCAAGTTTTTCAGTTATTATTTTAAGTTAAATAAAATGGGTCACAATATGACACAAATAGTACTGTAACACTAAATGTGCAATCAATAGTTATTTATTAAGAACTTAATTGTAAGGAATTAATATGCCCTTACAGATCAATGCTTAAAAATAATAATGAGAATTTAAACAGCTCATTCAGCAGTAAAGTGCAATGATATGTTTGATTATAAAACTTTTGCTTATTCAAGCCTTCTAAATTTGCATTGTCTGTGCAAAGATTGGACAGAATCTTAACCTGAGCAAAAAACTGATATAATCAGACTGCTGTTACAAAATGAATCCTGTCTTCTAAGTAAATTAAGTCCATGGCCATGTGCTCTTTTTTTAAAAATATATTTTAATTAAAAAAATCAGGTTTTAAGCTGCTTATTTTTAAATACTCTCTTATCCAGTGTTTGAAAATATAAAACCATTACATGAAACCTATAAAAATGTAAATGGTAACAGCAACAATCATTCTGCATGTTTCAGGCTATACATTTTCTCACAATGTTTAAACAAAGTTGGGAAAACTTGAAACAGATGAATGCCTATGAATATCCAGAGAACAAAAACATTTCAAGTGTGCAGATTGGCTTTCCAAGACCGCACTTTAGGAGAAAGCTCAAGTCCATCGAGATCCAGAAAGAATTTTTTGAAAAACCTCAAAAGTGTATTTCAGATTTGATGGATACTGTTGATTTAAGGCATAAATCAGACCCATCAAAAGAGCATAATCTTTTGCAGTATTTTCACATTTTGTTAAGTGTTGCCAGGTGCACTTAAAGTAAAGCAGCTTCTGGTTTTGTGGCTTGTCATAGATAAAAAAGTAAAAAAAAAAAAATGAGCAGATGAATAAATATGGAAAATTACACAGTGGTCTCATAGGGTGATGAAAGGAAGAGCTCACTATGGAGAATATCACCCAACACTAGCAGGGTGCATAACACTAGCATAACTTTTGCTACTCTTGGATGAGCTGAGGGTAAGTAACTTTTGCTAAATGTTCTTGTAGCTGTTGTTTTCAGTAGTACATGAAAGTATGATCATATAACCCCAATGTTATCATCTCTACACTGGCTACCTGTTAAGTTTAGAACTGATTACAAACTGCTGCTACTTACGTACAAGGCTCTTAATGGTTTAGCTCCCATGTATCTAACTAGTCTTCTAACATGTTACAATCCTTCACGCTCTCTGAGATCATAAAACTCAGGGCTTCTGCTAGTTCCCAGAATATCTAAGTCTACTGAAGGTGGTAGAGCATTTTCTTATTTAGCTCCCAAACTTTGGAATAGTCTTCCTGATAGTGTTCGGGGCTCAGACACACTTTCCCAGTTTAAATGTAGATTAAAAACTCATCTCTTTAGTCAGGCGTACACATAATACATCCCATAATATTGTGCACTATTACATCAGACCAAATTATCTAGTGCTTGCAAATATTATGAACAGCAGCTACGTTAAACCCTCTCCACTTCTCTCTTTCTACTCATCACGAGGCATCCAGAAATTGTACTAGCTCCGATCAACTTCCGTGTGATAAAGATTTTGGACCTCCACTGAGATGAGGACAACTCTGTGAGAATCCTGGGACATCTAGAGATCTACCAGCTCCAGTCAGATAGTGCCAACTCCATGTGGTCTTTAATACAACATTTGTCAGACTGTATAATTATAACCACACCCTCCACTGTCACCCATATGATGGGTTCCCCATTGAGTCTGGTTCCTCTCGAGGTTTCCTTCTTCAATTCTAGGAAGTTTTTCCTTTCCACTGCTGCCTGAGTCACCTCAGAATTGCTCAGTGGGGATAAATACATACACATTTAAATATATCTAATATTAATCTTGTATTTTGTATTCTATTAATCTTTATATTATTCTTTATATTAACCTTTTGTCCTATGTTTACTGTATGTTCTGTAAAGAGACAATATCAATTGAAAAAGCACTATACAAATAAACTTGAATTGAATTGATGGACCTAAATAATTTCATAGCTTTTATAGCTTTATTATCTCAGTAGACGTGGGTCTTGACCCAGTTATCCTACAGAGAGAGAGAACTGGTTGTGAACAATCTGATAGCCTCCTTGCTGTGGCATTGCTTCGCCAAACTAGAACCTCCAGAGACATTGATCAGGGATGTTTCGAAGAGGACAGTAGACTTTTTCTGGTGTTGACAGCACTGGACTCATGCTCCTATTCTCTATTTGCCACTGCAGGCAGGTGGTCAAGGTCTGATCAAACTATCATGTCGGGTCAAAACTTTTCGACTTCACAGAGGCTGCTCTGTGGGGAGGGTTTGGCATTAGTTGGCATGGCTCACATCCAAGTATGTGAACTACAGTATGGTACACATCTGTTTGTGCTGAACCTAAGGGAAATTGACCTGGCAGAAATAACATTCCTGAGATCCTAACATTCCTAACTGTCCTGAGAGCCTGGTCTTCAGTGTTCACCAGGATCAAGGGTTATTTTAACATTTTTACTATTTCTTGTACAAAGGTTGTGCTTTCACTGTTGTTTTAAAAAAAATATACTGTACAGTGATCCCTCGTTTATTGCGGTTAATGGGTACCGCAACCCCTCGCGATTGGTGAAAATCCGTGAAGTAGGATTGGCCCTAAGTTTGACCTTTTCACTGATGGTCATCATCTTCCTCTTCCTCTTGGGCTCACTAGAGGAATCTTTCGCAGGGTCATGGTGCTTAGGAGGCATTATATGTAAGGGCTTAACGAAAAGTTAATGTCGAACACAATACATGAGACACAGTTGACAGCGTGAACGAGAGTGGCGAGATACAACAAGGGAAGAAGCTGGGAGAGGATGCGATGATGACCAGCCAATCAGCTCAGATCTCGCGCCGGGAATCAATCATGTGCCTTGTTTGAGTGCCTTGTCTAAGTGGGTATGTACAAAGCCTCTGAGAGAGCTTCTCTCTTTGTCTGGCATCCTGGGAAACTGTTTTTATTTTTTATTTATCAGTGAATATTTTTGAAAAATCAGCGATGCACTGAGGCCGCGAAACTTGAACCGTGAAACTTGAACCGCGAAGTGGCGAGGGATTACTGTATATAAAAAAAATGGACTTTTTTAAATGTTAATTAAACTGAAATTTAAAAATCAAATCAGAGTACTGTAGAGTGACAGCATTTGGACCAATTCTTTTTTTAATTTAAGAACTGGTCCAAATACTGTCACTCTACAGTAAACTGCTTTCTCCAATCAAAATTAAATCATTTCTGACTAAAAATATGAGAAAAGTTATAATACTGAAGAGTATTCCCTAGACATACAACCATGCAATCCATACTCTGTTGGCAAAAAATATGAGACTTAAGTGACAATAAAAATTGCAAGCCTCTGTCTCTACTCTGCAGTAATTACAAACTGCTACCTGAGGCATTAGCCAATATATTGAGCAAAATAGTGAGCAAAGTACTGCATAGCAAGGGGACTTCCAGTTTGTCACTTCCTGTGCTTAAATTGTTTACCGTGATTTTTTCATGCTTATCTCTGCTATTGGTCCATTTCAAACAGGCGCCCTATTTAAATGCTTTTCCAGTCTGTCTGCTTGTTTCCTCTGCATTGCTGCACCTGCGATTTAAACTCGGCGGCTATTTGGAGTTTATCTATCTTCTTTTGTGGGGCTGCTGCCTCTGCTTTGCTGCTGCAATTCAAACTTGGCGGCTAATTAGAGTTTAAACCAAATCTCCTTTTGGTTTCGCGATATGGGACTATAAGAGGTCGTGATTACTATTAGTATACTCGAGACGAAGGGGACGTTTTGAACTTACGATAAATCGATATCTCACGCATGTTCGTGTCTAATGGTGCGTTTGTTGAGCCGGAAGCGACCGGGCTGGCGTGTTGTACAATTTGTTATGCTAGGTAGGCTACGCCTTGCTAGGCTATGTTGCATTATGCTAGGCTAGTCCAGGTTAGGTTACGTTACGCTATGTTATGACTCGCTAGGCTGTTATGATACGTTATGCTATGCCTCACTAGGCTATGTTAGGTGAAAGTGAAAGTGACGTGACTTGCTCAAGGGCACCTCAATCGTGGCCGGACCGAGACTCAAACCCACAACCTTAGGAAGTCAGACTCTCTAACCATTAGGCCACGACTTGTTATGCTATGCCTCACTAGGCTATGTTATGCTATGCCTCGCTAGGCTATGTTGGGTTACGTTATGCTATGCCCTGTTAAGCTATGTTAGGTTATGCTATGCCTCGCTAGGCCAGGTTAGGTTACATTGCCCTATGTTATGCCTCGCTAGGCTGTTATGATACGTTATGCTATGCCTCACTAGGTTATGTTAGGTTACATTATGCCATGCCTTGCTGGGCTATGTTAGGTTACGTTATGCCCTGCTAGGCTATGTTACGTTACGTTATGCTATGCCGCGCTAGGCTATGTTAGGTTACTTTATGCTATGCCCTGCTAGGCTATGTAACGTTATGATATGCCTCACCAGGCTATGTTAGGTTGCGTTATGATATGCCCTGTTAAGCTATGTTAAGTTACGGTATGCTATGCCTCGCTAGGCTATGTTATGCCCTGCTAGGCTATGTTATGCTATGCCTCGCTAGGCTATGTTATGTTACTTTATGCCATGCCCTGCTAGGCTATGTTGGGTTACGTTATGCCCCGCTAGGCTATGTTATGTTATGTTATGCTATGTCTCACTGGGCTATGTTAGGTTACGTTATGTTATCCCTTGCTAGGCTTTGTTATGTTATGTTATGTTATGCTATGCCTTGCTAGGCTATGTTAGGTTACTTTATGCTTTGCCCTGCTAGGCTATGTTACGTTATGCTATGCCCTGCTAAGCTATGTTAGGTTACGTTTTGCTATGCCCTGCTATGTTAGGTTTCGTTATGCTATGCCCTGCGAAGCTATGTTAGGTTACGTTTTGCTATGCCCTGCTATGTTAGGTTCCGTTATGCTATGCCCTGCCAAGCTATGTTAGGTTCCGTTATGCTATGCCCTGCCAAGCTATGTTAGGTTCCGTTATGCTATGCCCTGCGAAGCCACGTTAGGTTCCGTTATGTTATGCCCTGCGAAGCTATGTTAGGTTACGTTTTGCTATGCCCTGCTATGTTAGGTTCCGTTATGTTATGCCCTGCGAAGCTATGTTAGGTTACGTTTTGCTATGCCAAGCTATGTTAGGTTCCGTTATACTATGCCCTGCTATGTTAGGTTCTGTTATGCTATGCCCTGCCAAGCTATGTTAGGTTCCGTTATGCTATGCCCTGCTAAGCTACGATAGGTTCCGTTATGCTATGCCCTGCTAAGCTATGTTATGTTACGCTATGTTAGGCCTCGTTAGATACATTATGCTATGCCTCGCTAGGCTGTGTTATGGTGCTTGGTGCTGTGCCTTGCTGGGCTTGTTTTGTTGCGTTGTGCTGTGCCTTGCTAGGCTGTGTTAGGTTACGTTACTCTATGTTGTGTCTCGATAGGCTGTTGTGATACATTGTGCTGTGCCTTGCTAGGCGATGTTAGGTTACGTCGTGCTATGTTATGCCTCGCTAGGCTGTTATGATGCGTTATGCTATGCCTCGCTAGGCTGTGTTATGGTGTGTAGTGCTGTGCCTTGCTGGGCTATGTTGTGTTGCATTGCTAGGCCGTGTTAGGTAACGTTACCATATGTTGTGCCTTGCTAGACTGTTGTGATGCGTTATGCTGTGCCTCGATAGGCTGTGTTGTGATACGTTGTGCTATGCTCCACTGGGCTGTGTTATGGTACAGTATATTGTGCTGTGCCTTGCTATGCCATGTTAGGTTACGTTGCACTGTGTACCTCGCTAGGCTGTTGTGATGCGTTGTGCTGTGCTTCGCTAGGCTGTTATGATGCGTTAGGCCATGCCAGCTAGGCGTTTACGTTGTGCTGTGCCTCACTAGGCTGTTGTGATGCGTTAGGCTGTGCTTTGCTAGGCGTTTTGTTACGTTATGCTGTGCCTCGCTTGGCTATTATATGTTGTGCCATGCCTTGCTGGACTGTGTTTGTTACATTGTGCTGTGCCCTGCTGGGCTGTGTTGGGTTGTGCTGTGCTATGTTGTGTTGCGTGGTGCTGTTGTAATGCGATGTGCTGTGCCTCGCTGGACTGTAGTGATACGTTATGCGGTGCCTTGCTAGGCGTTATTTTGCATTGTGCTGTGCCTTGCTGGGCTGTGTTGGGTTGCGTAACGCTGGGTTATGCCTTGCTGGGCTGTGCTTCGCTGGGCTGTTGTAATGCCTTATGCCATGCATTGCTGGGCGTTATGTTGTGTTGTGCTAGGACTCTCTAGGCCGTTATGATGTGTTATGCCATGCCTTGCTAGGCGTTGTTATGTTATATGATGCCTCGCTAGGCTATGGTATGTTGTGCTATGCCCTACTAGGCAGTTATGATATGATATGCCATGACTTGCTAGGCGTTATGTTGCGTCACGCTGTGCCTTGCTAGGCTGTTGTGATATGTTATGCCATGCCTCGCTAGGCTGTTATGATACGTTATGCAGGAAATATTTACTGGCAAATGGTTTAACTTCTTAACTTGACGGTTAAATTTTAGCCAGCAATGAAAATGAAAAGCTTGATTAAATTTCTCTCCTCTCTGTAGCAGTGTCCAGCGAAAGATAGTGACCTTTGGATGCACTTTCATTAGGGAAGTAAAAAGAAAACGATAGAATAAAATAAGATGAATAAAATAAGATGAATAAAATACGCCCCTGTCAGGAAAGTATGGAGCAAATAATTTTAAGTCAGGCAAGCCTTAAAAGAAGAAACACATTACAACAGGGTTATAAGAATGAGAACCTTAGAGTATCTTATATTCTTGTTTTATTAGTTAAAGGAATGTCTCATTGTGTTGTGTGTGTGTGTGTGTGTGTGTGTGTGTGTGTGTGTGTGTGTGTGTGTGTGTGTGTTCTGGTTGAGGGCTCCTATGAGTTCAATCAGAGAAGCCGCATGGGGTTATCTGGTCTATGTGTAGGCTCCAGTCATTCTGGAGCCAGGTGTGTGTGTAAAACTGGGTTGCTCATCGGTTGATTGAAGAAGAGATGCCGAGGTTTAGGGTGCCTGGGACCTGGAATCTAAATGACCTGTACCAGACGCTACAGCATCTCCTCCCAGACTTGGACTAAAGCATCTGCCAACCCCTGGACAGTCTGTGGTGCAACGTGGCATTGGTGGATGGTGTGAGACATGATGTCCCAGATGTGCTCAATTGAATTCAGGTCTGGGGAACAGGCGGGCCAGTCCATAGCATCAATGCCTTCGTCTTGCAGGAACTGCTGACACACGAGGTCTAGCATTGTCTTGCATTAGGAGGAACCCAGGGCCAACCGCACCGGCATATGTTAATATTCAAATTATCTCAAATTAATATTGTTAAACTCACCAAGAAGCCAGCCATCACGTACTGCGCCTGCATTTAGTCTGTTCCCTACACTGTTATGTGTCTAGATAAAGGGATCATGTGTTGAACCAGGGCAGCGTGCCACAATGTTTGTGAGGGTCGTGTTGGAGTCACATATGATTTGCAAATTAATAGAATGCACATGCTTTCTGTTAACATAAGCAAATTCATTTTCAGATGGTGTCCTTATAGCAACATGAGCGCAGTCAATTGTGCCGATTACATTTGGGAAACCAGACATTGCTGCAAATTGCATTAGAATTTTGGCCTGTTCTCACACAGTGTAGGGAACCTGATGTATCTCACACAGTGTAGGGGAACCTGATGTATCTCACACACAGTGTAGGGGAACCTGATGTATCTCACACACAGTGTAGGGGAACCTGATGTATCTCACACACAGTGTAGGGGAACCTGATGTACCTCACACAGTGTAGGGGAACCTGATGTATCTCACACAGTGTAGGGAACCTGATGTATCTCACACAGTGTAGGGGAACCTGATGTATCTCACACACAGTGTAGGAGAACCTGATGTATCTCACACAGTGTAGGGGAACCTGATGTATCTCACACAGTGTAGGGGAACCTGATGTATCTCACACAGTGTAGGGGAACCTGATGTATCTCACACAGTGTAGGGAACCTGATGTATCTCACACAGTGTAGGGGAACCTGATGTATCTCACACAGTGTAGGGGAACCTGATGTATCTCACACACAGTGTAGGGGAACCTGATGTATCTCACACAGTGTAGGGGGGGAACCTGACGTATCTCACACAGTGTAGGGGAACCTGATGTATCTCACACAGTGTAGGGGAACCTGATGTATCTCACACACAGTGTAGGAGAACCTGATGTATCTCACACAGTGTAGGGGAACCTGATGTATCTCACACAGTGTAGGGGAACCTGATGTATCTCACACAGTGTAGGGGAACCTGATGTATCTCACACAGTGTAGGGGAACCTGATGTATCTCACACAGTGTAGGGGAACCTGATGTATCTCACACAGTGTAGGGGAACCTGATGTATCTCACACAGTGTAGGGGAACCTGATGTATCTCACACAGTGTAGGGGAACCTGATGTATCTCACACAGTGTAGGGAACCTGATGTATCTCACACACTGTAGGGGAACCTGATGTATCTCACACAGTATTATTTCATATACAAAAAGGTTTTAGACACAAAGTTAAGGATTACTTATAGTTTATTTTTATATAAATAATTCACCTGTCTGCCAATTCCCGCTGGAAACAGCTGGTTGCCAAGAACCCCAGAGTGGTGAGGACTTGTATTTGGACTGGGATGGCATGGTTCCGGCGTGTTGCCCTCTCTAATACTGGACCCAATTCAATACATAGATCTAAGAGCACAGCTCTAGGAAATCTAAATCGGCTTATTAGCCAGTCATCATCATGGGCCAGGAAATCATCATGGTCCCTGAAAACTCGTTCTCTCCTTATTCTGCCATTGGCGTAATCCTCCAACAGTGCCAGCAGTGCCATCATGAAGCATTACATACCCTTGTCACCGGAGGATTTATATGTTTCTAGCAATTAGACTGATCTTTAACATCTTGACAAAATCACAGAATTAATTTGTGGGCGAAAATTTAAGACGAAAATGTTATAGTGAACACATACTTCTTCATGATGGTTTTTTACACTTATTATTATTATTATTATTATTTTATTTTTAATAAATTTTGAATTACGTTTGCATTTTACTAGATGTATATAGCCTAAAACAGTGGTCCCCAACCCCCCGGGCCGCCCTTTAAACATTAAATTATTTTCATTTTATTTACTCTCGGGTTTGTGCGACTTTCCCTGGACGAGAGGTTAATAACCGGGAGCTGAGAGACGTCACCTAAAGCCGCACCAATACCACGCAGGTGCAAAATATGATATGGTGCCGTGTTTAGGTGACGTCTGGAGCTGAGCGGCTGCGAGCGGCAGTGGTGTTGTAGCTTTGGTGGAGAGAGAAGGTGTGTATCGCTCTTCTCTCTGTTCACCGGTACTTTGTCATGTTTAACAGTGCTTGGTGTACGTGTATATTGTGTTTGCTCAAATTTAACCCACAAATTAGCAACAATGAGCACGAAACAGACGTCGTTAGAAAGTTAGAAACTCTGCCGGTGTTCTGGATTAAAGTCATGGCGGAATACCCTGAGATTGTCACCACAGCACTTACATCCCTATCGTCATGTCCGACATGCTATCTGTGTGAAGCGGGGATTTCTGCAGTGATGGCAACCGAAACAAAACGACGGAATAAACTGGACATAAGCGACACACTTCGGGTGTCATTGTCTCCTATTACCCCAGATGGAACCGTCTCGTTGTAAAGAAACAAGCTCAGGGTTCTCATTGGTTTAGTGTTGTAGTGAGTTAAAAAGGCATGTTTAAATACAATTAAAGTAAATTTATTATTTTTTATTTAATTGTATAGCCGCCAACCCCCACCCCCAGCGGGCCGCGGTAAAATTATCAAACATTGACCGGTCCGCTATGAAAAAAAGGTTGGGGACCTCTGGCCTACAACAATCGGCACAAATAACACTGTTGGATTTAATCTTCATGATAATGTGGATATAATGTATGAAATGGAGTGAAAATTAAATGTCATTAATTCTTATAATCGTTCTTCTCACATGAATTTTCTACAATCTAACTTCAGTTCACGACCTCACCATCTGTGTCGCCGATTCCCTTTGTTTCCAGAATGTGTGAACGCACGTCTCAAAGTTTGCTTAAAGGTGCACATTTTCCCGTCAAGTTTGTTTTTTATAGATCACAACCTTACGCACGCTTTATAAATGAGACCCCTGGTCTTTTTACCATCAGATAGCTATCCGATCACAGAAAACTCATCAAGTGACCAGGTGTAAAAAACCCCTTTGATCGCTCTGGAACAAAATTCTCAGTGCTTCCTGCTTAAAAGATGCTACTGGTATTTCAAAGCAGTTCTGTTTTTAAAGCACATTTAATGACACCATAAATATTTCAATATTATATCTTAATCAAACAACTGGACAAAAAAAAGTTGCATAGCAATCTATTCTCACATTATTCACAAAAGGGCATTTATGTAGAGGAAAGTTTTACGGTAAAAAAAAAATTAATGTTAAGATTGTATACTAGTAGCTTTTTTGCTAATACTCTTTGTATCAGTGTTCAGAACAAAAATAGCAATAAGGGATAATTACTGCGACTGCAATAAGGGAAGTGAATCACTGCTTCTAGATTTCATTACACACGTCCGCACGCTGTACGGAGACGCACGGGAACGCGCAGCGTGCACGCGCAGTCAGAGCTGGAGGCGTTTATCTAATAACGTTAATCGGCAGAAAGCCACAAATACGGCAACCAAAAGCATTGAAATGTCACTGTTCTTATTACCAGAGTTGTAGAACAAACAAAATATTAATGCAAACAATCCATTCTATGCTGAATAAAATGCCTTGGAAATGCCAGGCATGTGATGTCCACTTGTGTGTTCAGCTAAAAAAGGAACTGTTTCCTATAGTGGCACCAAGATGTATAACTGTTCAGTTCTGGGTACTATGTGACAGAGTAGGTTAGTGGGGCTTCTACAAACCTTACACCCTTTTTTATCTTGCTCTCTTCCTGTTGACACTTTTTTTTTGCACAGTTTTGCCCTGATTGTGTCTTCTGTGTTATTACTAACTTCTAAAGTGGTTTTGAGTGATAGTTAAATATTCTAAATAAACTACAAACAAAAAATATACACATTTATTTTGTCCTCACATTCTTACTTGTAACTCCTCTCTCAGTCACACACTTACCTGAAAGGCTCATTATGCAGCTCATTATGCAGCTCATTATGCAGCTCATTATGCAGCTCATTATGCAGCTCATTATGCAGCTCATTATGCAGGCCTTTGTCTTCTCAGGTGTGAATTACATTAATATTCATGACAGTTGATGCCTACTCGCATATGCCCTTTACAAACAAAAAGTGTCGTAGAAAATTTAAATCAATATATTGTTTTCTGTGAGCGAGTAAACAAGATGATTTTCACATAATTTTGAAGCAAAAACTCTAGACTACAAGATCCAGTTCTCAAAAGTCCTGTGAACCGACGTTCTGTATGTGTTTTATGGCCTTATTCAAGTGATTTATAATGTTTCATTTTTCACTAACCACACATAAACATTGTTTTCTCAGAAACACAATCATGTACATACAAGCTGCTCACATATTATTGTAGTCCAGTTTGTGCTGATTACAGTGATATTAGACTTTAGCCATTTATATCTTCATAAGCAATTGAAAAAAGCACAAATGTCAGGGTATGTCAAAACTTCTCCAGGCCCAAAAATACCCTCAGACCTCAGAGGGTTAAAAGACAACAAGCTCACACACTGAAGAATTATAATGTTAAAATTTAAGGGTTCATCAGAAGTCCAGTTTCCTCGCTTGTTCACAGTACTTTTTTAAAATGATTCTCTAGGCTTAGCACTGACTTATAAAATAGTGTAATCTCACACAGACTCATCAGAGACCCACCTCATCACCTTTAAGTAAATTAAGTGTCCAGTCCAACGTTGGCTGCTTTTTGCCGAATTAAACCTGCTCTTTGTGTCAAAGCCTTTATGATCTTTAAGGTACAGCAGTCGCTGAGCTGCTTGTTGTCTGAAGGCTTGCATGTGACTCTTAATGTCCACCAGGCCTTGATCTCCTTCGTCCATTGGCACAGAAAGTGTTGAAGCCTGTAACCAGTACTGTTTACTCCACAAAATAATCTATACCAGCTCTCAATCAGTTCATCAGTTGGTTCCATGACTAATACTTTGTGTCATGAACTAGAAGTTCACCAGGTGATTCACCACCAGAACTCTACCTGGCTAAGACAATTGTGGAGTGTAGGTTCTGACAAGAAGATATTTGTTATTTAAAATATCTAAGATTTACAAGCCTTTTAACTTCTTAGTTCCACGTTCCAAAGATTTGAAGGAGCTTTTTCATAAGAACTGTTCATTGATGTGCTTAAAAATAAGACAGAAAGTGTGTTTGTTAAAATAAATGATAGGAATAACATAGATAGCAATTTGGAAAACACAGAAAAACAAAGGTCTCCAGCTCACCTCCACAGATTCTGAGGGGTTGTTTAAGGCTAAGTGGCAAAAAGGTTAAAGATTGAGTTGGTGTTTAAGTTTTAAAGATGAATTGTGTGGTGGTGTGTTTTGTTTATCTGACCTCTTACTGGGTCAGTTTAGTGTCTCCTGAGTATTTCAGGTCCTGTTACTTAGTGTATCCATGTGTGAGTGTCACACTGAGATATAAACCTGTCTACCACCTCCTATACACACACACACACACGCACACACGCACACACACACACACACACATGTAATACAAGCACACATTCTCCAGTTCAGTTTGGTGTCTGATACATGGTCATGTGACTGTAAGGATGCAGTAGAAATTAAAATCATTAACCATATGCAGGGCACTTCTGTGTGTGTGTGTGTGTGTGTGTGTGTGTGTGTGTGTGTGTGTGTGTGTGTGTGTGTGTGTGTGTGTGTATACGTACCTCGGCTGAACTTTTTCCCTGATATGTCCTGGTGTACATTAGCTGAAGATCTCTGAGTTCCTGTTTCTTTTGAACAATCTCACCCTCCAACTCATCTAACTGAGACTGGAACATAAGACTCTCCTACTAATTCACACACACAGCTTACTGTATTCATATCTGTGTGTGTGTATGTGTGTGTGTGTGTGTGTGTGTGTGTGTGTGTGTGTGTGTGTGTGTGTGTGTGTGTGTGTGTGTGTGTTTGTGTGTGTTACCTGCAGGTGCTCCTTTATTGCTTGGAAGCTCCTTATGACGTTTTTAGCCTCCTGACATTTCAGCTGTACTTTTTCTAACTGTTTCTGCAGGTATAACACATCCGTGCGTACGCACATTCTGGAGACAAAGGGAATTGGCGACACAGATGGTGAGGTCGTGAACTGAAGTTAGATTGTAGAAAATTCATGTGAGAAGAACGATTATAAGAATTAATGACATTAAATTTTCACTCCATTTCATACATTATATCCACATTATCATGAAGATTAAATCCAACAGTGTTATTTGTGCCGATTGTTGTAGGCCAGTGGTCCCCAACCTTTTTTTCATAGCGGACCGGTCAATGTTTGATAATTTTACCGCGGCCCGCTGGGGGTGGGGGTTGGCAGCTATACAATTAAATAAAAATTAATAAATTTACTTTAATTGTATGTAAATATGCCTTTTTAACTCACTACAACACTAAACCAATGAGAACCCTGAGCTTGTTTCTTTACAACGAGACGGTTCCATCTGGGGTAATAGGAGACAATGACACCCGAAGTGTGTCGCTTATGTCCAGTTTATTCCGTTGTTTTGTTTCGGTTGCCATCACTGCAGAAATCCCCGCTTCACACAGATAGCATGTCGGACATGGCGATAGGGATGTAAGTGCTGTGGTGACAATCTCAGGGTATTCCGCCATGACTTTAATCCAGAACACCGGCAGAGTTTCTAACTTTCTAACGACGTCTGTTTCATGCTCGTTTTTGCTAATTTGTGGGTTAAATTTGAGCAAACACAATATACACGTACACCAAGCACTGTTAAACATGACAAAGTACCGGTGAACAGAGAGAAGAGCGATACACACCTTCTCTCTTTACCAAAGCTACAACACCACTGCCGCTCGCAGCCGCTCAGCTCCAGACGTCACCTAAACCCGGCCCCATATCATATTTTGCGCCTGCGCGGTATTGGTGCGGCTTTAGGTGACGTCTCTCAGCTCCCGGTTATTAACCTCTCGTTCAGGGAAAGTCGCACAAACCCGAGAGTAAATAAAATGAAAATAATTTAATGTTTAAAGGGCGGCCCGGGGGGTTGGGGACCACTGTTTTAGGCTATATACATCTAGTAAAATCCAAACGTAATTCAAAATTTATTCAAAATAAAATAATAATAATAATAATAATAATAATAATAATAATAATAATAATAAGTGTAAAAAACCATCATGAAGAAGTATGTGTTCACTATAACATTTTCGTCTTAAATTTTCGCCCACAAATTAATTCTGTGATTTTGTCAAGATGTTAAAGATCAGTCTAATTGCTAGAAACATATAAATCCTCCGGTGACAAGGGTATGTAATGCTTCATGATGGCACTGCTGGCACTGTTGGAGGATTACGCCAATGGCAGAATAAGGAGAGAACGAGTTTTCAGGGACCATGATGATTTCCTGGCCCATGATGATGACTGGCTAATAAGCCGATTTAGATTCCCTAGAGCTGTGCTCTTAGATCTATGTGTTTAATTGGGTCCAGTATTAGAGAGGGCAACACGCCGGAACCATGCCATCCCAGTCCAAATACAAGTCCTCACCACTCTGGGGTTCTTGACAACTGGCTGTTTCCAGCGGGAATTGGCAGACAGGTAAATTATTTATATAAAAATAAACTATAAGTAATCCTCAACTTCGTGTCTAAAACCTTTTTGTATATGAAATAATTCTATTGGAATCTATCATCTCACCCTATAGGTCTGGTATATCACAGCCATCTGAGTGCCATAATATCTGTCGTTTGGAATGGTATACTTAATATGGGTAGTCGGTGCATCAGGTTCCCCTACACTGTGTGAGATACATCAGGTTCCCCTACACTGTGTGAGATACATCAGGTTCCCTACACTGTGTGAGATACATCAGGTTCCCCTACACTGTGTGAGATACATCAGGTTCCCCTACACTGTGTGAGATACATCAGGTTCCCCTACACTGTGTGAGATACATCAGGTTCCCCTACACTGTGTGAGATACATCAGGTTCCCCTACACTGTGTGAGATACATCAGGTTCCCTACACTGTGTGTGAGATACATCAGGTTCCCCTACACTGTGTGAGATACATCAGGTTCCCCTACACTGTGTGAGATACATCAGGTTCCCCTACACTGTGTGAGATACATCAGGTTCCCCTACACTGTGTGTGAGATACATCAGGTTCCCCTACACTGTGTGAGATACATCAGGTTCCCCTACACTGTGTGAGATACATCAGGTTCCCCTACACTGTGTGAGATACATCAGGTTCCCCTACACTGTGTGAGATACATCAGGTTCCCCTACACTGTGTGAGATACATCAGGTTCCCCTACACTGTGTGAGATACATCAGGTTCCCCCCCTACACTGTGTGAGATACATCAGGTTCCCCTACACTGTGTGAGATACATCAGGTTCCCCTACACTGTGTGTGAGATACATCAGGTTCCCCTACACTGTGTGAGAACAGGCCGAAATTATAATGCAATTTGCAGCAATGTCTGGTTTCCCAAATGTAATCGGCACAATTGACTGCGCTCATGTTGCTATAAGGGCACCATCTGAAAATGAATTTGCTTATGTTAACAGAAAGCATGTGCATTCTATTAATGTGCAAATCATATGTGACTCCAACACGACCCTCACAAACATTGTGGCACGCTGCCCTGGTTCAACACATGATTCCTTTATCTTGACACATAACAGTGTAGGGAACAGACTAAATGCAGGCGCAGTACGTGATGGCTGGCTTCTTGGTGAGTTTAACAATATTAATTTGAGATAATTTGAATATTAACATATGCCGGTGCGGTTGGCCCTGGGCTCCTCCTAATGCAAGACAATGCTAGACCTCGTGTGTCAGCAGTTCCTGCAAGACGAAGGCATTGATGCTATGGACTGGCCCGCCTGTTCCCCAGACCTGAATTCAATTGAGCACATCTGGGACATCATGTCTCACACCATCCACCAATGCCACGTTGCACCACAGACTGTCCAGGGGTTGGCAGATGCTTTAGTCCAAGTCTGGGAGGAGATGCTGTAGCGTCTGGTACAGGTCATTTAGATTCCAGGTCCCAGGCACCCTAAACCTCGGCATCTCTTCTTCAATCAACCGATGAGCAACCCAGTTTTACACACACACAACTGGCTCCAGAATGACTGGAGCCTACACAAAGACCAGATAACGCCAGATAATTCTCTGATTGAACTCATAGGAGCCCTCAACCAGAACACACACACACACACACACACACACACACACACACACACACACACACACACACACACAACACAATGAGACATTCCTTTAACTAATAAAACAAGAATATAAGATACTCTAAGGTTCTCATTCTTATAACCCTGTTGTAATGTGTTTCTTCTTTTAAGGCTTGCCTGACTTAAAATTATTTGCTCCATACTTTCCTGACAGGGGCGTATTTTATTCATCTTATTTTATTCATCATATTTTATTCTATCGTTTTCTTTTTACTTCCCTAATGAAAGTGCATCTTGTTTTATGTTTCATTTTTGTTTCTTTGCCTTTATAAGAACACAATGTCGTATTAACATCAGTTACCCTTCGATTACTGATCTGTGTATGTAATGTACCGCTGCCTTTATACCGTCATTACCCTTCATGTTTAGTATCCAAATGACGAAAGGCGCCATACCAGCACGAAAGGCGCCATACCGTCTTAATACGCCTTGGATAAAACTTTAAAGTCATCTAAAAGTTTGATAGCTAAACCACGACCACAGACACCTGAAACAAAGGGAGTTTTTCCCTCCAAAACCTTGACCGAAGTATTGGCCATCTCCCCAAAGATGGGTGGAGTTCGCGACCTTTAAATTGTCACAAACACCACCAATCCGTGGTCAGACTTTCGGAACAGCTTGGAGACGACTCCATCTTCCTTCAAAGAAGTTCCAGCAAGCTTCACTTCCAAGAATGACAACTGCTCTGATCTTCAGGAGAACTTGGAAGAACGTCTGACCCCACCCTAACTGACTCCTCAGAGATTTCTCTGTTGCATCCGGACTCTTGTGCAGTAAGCCAATGCAAGTAACCGTTTCCTTTACCAAACAATTTAGATGCGTAATTTTAAGTAGGAATCTTTCATTGAATCTTAAGGTGAATTTAAGTTTCTGTGATGATTTCCCAGTTAGGGTGTGATTAATTTTGAAGTTTAAGCTTGCCATTCCTTTCCTTCCTTTCTCTAATTTCCTCTTTCCAGTCTCTTCCTCCCTTTCCCCAATTTTAATTTCTTTTGTGTTATTTTATTTTCATCTTCGTTTTCCCTATTTCTTTTGTTTGTTTGTGTAGTTAGTTTTATGTTGTGTTTGTCTCATTCATTAAATGTCATATTTTTGTGCCACAAGTGACAAGTGTCTGAGTATCGCTCACAAATTTAAGGTACCTGCAAAATTGCTACAATGCCATAATGGCCAATGGCTATTTGAATGTTACCCTACTGGTGCTTAGAACTGAACTCTCAGGGCAACTACCATAACCCAAGCTTCTATGATCTGTCCCATGGGTTGGGCCCTTAATGGCACCAATTCTCTGCTCTAGTCACACCGGATAAACCTCTCAGGGCCCAGCAGTGAAGAGAAAGAGAACACTAGTTGGGATTTGATAAGCAGGTTCCAGACCATTGTGACATAAGTGTTGGGTTCTAGTAAGTATGACTTTGCATATCCAGGTGTTAAACACTGACCCTGGAGGATTCTCCGGTGTTAATAAGATCACAGGATGGTCCTATGCAATAGTTCTGTGAAAAAACAGATTTAGTGTAGTAAGATGATCAGGGAGAAGCTTAAATCTTGACTCTTTTAAAACACGGTGTACTAAAGCAGTCATGACATAGTGAGAAGACAAACTTACATCATAGATTAGAGTCCATTCATCTCGTTCTGCATCTCCAGGGTATTAGGAGCCTCGCGCTCTCTATCTCTCTCCTGAAACAGTCATTGTGCTGTTCATATCTGAGTGAACAGTAATGACACTTTACTTCATACACGTATTATTCCACCCACCTCTGTTATCTCTTCACAATTCCTGCGTGTCTAAGAAAGTTCTTCCTCCAGCTGCTGCACTAAACATCATAGTGAGTTCACCTGGGACATCAGCTCAGACTTTTCCTCATCCAGCTGTGCACTGGACTCCATCGCCGGCTCATGTTTCTCCTCTGCTTCACCCAAAGATGCCTGAAATTTTAACACCCAAAGCATGTTGGCTCGCTTTTCACACTTTTTTTGCATGGACACTTTAATTCTGGACATGAACAGCACAGTGCCACTTTATACACTCCATACACTATTTACACACCATACTGCACCTGGGGTCTCATTTATAAAACTGTGTGTAGGATCCCTACTAAAAGTTTACGTACACCCAAAAGCCAAAAATGGCGTACGGCAAAAAAATTGGACCACTTGAGTCAAAATAAAGACAATTCTTTGAAATATTTAAATTTTTTATTTGCAAGCTTATGAAATTTACATTTGGCGGTATGGCTCTGTTCTGAATTCCCCTTCCTTTTCATGAGCTCCATGAAAGCTAGTCAGGGAACAGCAGCAGCTTCGTGGGGGGACAATCTCCCATTAACTGGGAAAGCAGCCAGACAAAATCCCCCCCAAACAGACCGTACCAGGCAATCCTCCCTGGCTCTTCATGCTAACTGAAGAGCCAGCAGAGGATTAAAAGCGAGCTTTTCACTAGCCAAACTTATTAGTAAAATACCAACAGATAAGAGGACATGTTATCAGGCACGGAAAGCAGTTCCTTTACCATTTACTAGCAACCACTGACCATTAACCCCCCCCCCCCCCCCCAAAAAAAAAAATACAACAACGGAAGGCTCAGTGCCTGTATAAGATTCAAGGCTGCAGAAAACTCCAGATCATCATGAACATCATGCCATCCCAATTTCCCAAGGAGCAACCAGCACCTTTAACGTTCCACTCCTGGTTCAGCTACCTTAGGGACAGCAGCAGAGGAGGCGAGCTAGCGTAGCAGCAGCAGAGCTAGCTCAATCACAAACAGACCACGAGAACCAAGTGCCTCCTCCCTGAATATCCCGAGTAGCCATCTCTAGCTCTAGGATCCATCCAACAACCCGAGAAAGGAGACTTCCAAAAGACCCAACAAGAAATCCAGTCTTAACTTCCTTTTCCAACAATTTCAGGCAGAAAGCAAATTATAGGCAAACTAATGAGTAGTCAACCAAACACTCCTGCGAAAACCTTGGATAAGTCCAGCTATTAAATAATTGAAGAAGCAGCGGTCATCTATTTATTTATTTATTTATTTATTTATTTATTTATTTATTTATTTGTAACGAACAGAAACAATTCAAGCAGGGCCAGGAGCCATTGATTATCAATCCAAAGGTCACTATCTTTCGCTGGACACTGCTACAGAGAGGAGAGAAATTTAATCAAGCTTTTCATTTTCATTGCTGGCTAAAATTTAACCGTCAAGTTAAGAAGTTAAACCATTTGCCAGTAAATATTTCCTGCATAACGTATCATAACAGCCTAGCGAGGCATGGCATAACATATCACAACAGCCTAGCAAGGCACAACGTGACGCAACATAACGCCTAGCAAGTCATGGCATATCATATCATAACTGCCTAGTAGGGCATAGCACAACATACCATAGCCTAGCGAGGCATCGTATAACGTAACAACGCCTAGAAAGGCATGGCATAACGCATCATAACGGCCTAGAGAGTCCTAGCACAACGCAACATAACGCCCAGCAATGCATGGCATAAGGCATTACAACAGCCCAGCGAAGCACAGCCCAGCAAGGCATAACCCAGCGTTACGCAACCCAACACAGCCCAGCAAGGCATATCATAACGTAACGCAACACAGCCCAGCAAGGCACAGCACAATGCAAAATAACGCCTAGCAAGGCACCGCATAACGTATCACTACAGTCCAGCGAGGCACAGCACAACGCATTACAACGGCACCACGCAACACAACATAGCACAGCACAACCCAACACAGCCCAGCAGGGCACAGCACAATGTAACAAACACAGTCCAGCAAGCCATGGCACAACATATAATAGCCAAGCGAGGCACAGCATAACGTAACAAAACGCCTAGCAAAGCACGGCCTAACGCATCACAACAGCCTAGTGAGGCACAGCACAACGTAAACGCCTAGCTGGCATGGCCTAACGCATCATAACAGCCTAGCGAAGCACAGCACAACGCATCACAACAGCCTAGCGAGGTACACAGTGCAACGTAACCTAACATGGCATAGCAAGGCACAGCACAATATACTGTACCATAACACAGCCCAGTGGAGCATAGCACAACGTATCACAACACAGCCTATCGAGGCACAGCATAACGCATCACAACAGTCTAGCAAGGCACAACATATGGTAACGTTACCTAACACGGCCTAGCAATGCAACACAACATAGCCCAGCAAGGCACAGCACTACACACCTTAACACAGCCTAGCGAAGCATAGCATAACGCATCATAACAGCCTAGCGAGGCATAACATAGCAAGACGTAACCTAACACCGCCTAGCAAGGCACAGCACAATGTATCACAACAGCCTATCGAGACACAACATAGAGTAACGTAACCTAACACAGCCTAGCAAGGCACAGCACAACGCAACAAAACAAGACCAGCAAGGCACAGCACCAAGCACCATAACACAGCCTAGCGAGGCATAGCATAATGTATCTAACGAGGCCTAACATAGCGTAACATAACATAGCTTAGCAGGGCATAGCATAACGGAACCTATCGTAGCTTAGCAGGGCATAGCATAACGGAACCTAACATAGCTTGGCAGGGCATAGCATAACAGAACCTAACATAGCAGGGCATAGTATAACGGAACCTAACATAGCTTGGCATAGCAAAACGTAACCTAACATAGCTTCGCAGGGCATAACATAACGGAACCTAACATAGCAGGGCATAGCAAAACGTAACCTAACATAGCTTCGCAGGGCATAACATAACGGAACCTAACATAGCAGGGCATAGCAAAACGTAACCTAACATAGCTTTGCAGGGCATAACATAACGGAACCTAACGTGGCTTCGCAGGGCATAGCATAACGGAACCTAACATAGCTTGGCAGGGCATAGCATAACGGAACCTAACATAGCAGGGCATAGCAAAACGTAACCTAACATAGCTTCGCAGGGCATAGCAAAACGTAACCTAACATAGCTTCGCAGGGCATAGCATAACGAAACCTAACATAGCAGGGCATAGCAAAACGTAACCTAACATAGCTTAGCAGGGCATAGCATAACGTAACATAGCCTAGCAGGGCAAAGCATAAAGTAACCTAACATAGCCTAGCAAGGCATAGCATAACATAACATAACATAACAAAGCCTAGCAAGGGATAACATAACGTAACCTAACATAGCCCAGTGAGACATAGCATAACATAACGTAACATAGCCTAGCGGGGCATAACGTAACCCAACATAGCCTAGCAGGGCATGGCATAAAGTAACATAACATAGCCTAGCGAGGCATAGCATAACATAGCCTAGCAGGGCATAACATAGCCTAGCGAGGCATAGCATACTGTAACTTAACATAGCTTAACAGGGCATATCATAACGCAACCTAACATAGCCTGGTGAGGCATATCATAACGTTACATAGCCTAGCAGGGCATAGCATAAAGTAACCTAACATAGCCTAGCGCGGCATAGCATAACGTAACGTAACATAGCCTAGCAGGGCATAACGTAACCTAACATAGCCCAGCAAGGCATGGCATAACGTAACCTAACATAACCTAGTGAGGCATAGCATAACGTATCATAACAGCCTAGCGAGGCATAACATAGGGCAATGTAACCTAACCTGGCCTAGCGAGGCATAGCATAACCTAACATAGCTTAACAGGGCATAGCATAACGTAACCCAACATAGCCTAGCGAGGCATAGCATAACATAGCCTAGTGAGGCATAGCATAACAAGTCGTGGCCTAATGGTTAGAGAGTCTGACTTCCTAAGGTTGTGGGTTTGAGTCTCGGTCCGGCCACGATTTAGTTGCCCTTGAGCAAGGCACCGAACCCCCCAAATGCTCCCCAGGCGCCGCAGCATCAATGGCTGCCCACTGCTCCGGGTGTGTGTTCACGGTGTGTGTTTTCACTGCTGTGTGTGTGCACTTTGGATGGGTCAAATGCAGAGAACAAATTCTGAGTATGGTTCACCATACTTAGCCGTATGTCACGTCACTTTGTCTTTCACCTAACATAGCCTAGTGAGGCATAGCATAAGGTATCATAACAGCCTAGCGAGTCATAACATAGCGTAACGTAACCTAACCTGGACTAGCCTAGCATAATGCAACATAGCCTAGCAAGGCGTAGCCTACCTAGCATAACAAATTGTACAACACGCCAGCCCGGTCGCTTCCGGCTCAACAAACGCACCATTAGACACGAACATGCGTGCCATATCGATTTATCGTAAGTTCAAAGCGTCTTCAAAACGTCCCCTTCGGCTCGAGTATACTAATAGTAATCACGACCTCTTATAGTGCCATATCGCAAACACAAAAGGAGATAACTTGCGGTTTAATCTCTAATAGCCGTCGAATTTAACTCGCAGCAGCAGCAATGCAGAGGAAACAGCCCCATAACATAACGAGCTGGCATAGCAAAGCATATCGAGGCATAGCATTACCTAGCATGAGGTAATCTAGCCTAGCAAAGCAAGCATGGCATGACCCATCATGACGTGCATAGCAAAAGCACCTCATCTTATAACATAGCGTAACATACAATAATATAACCTAGCATAGCATAACATGCATAGCATATCGAAGCATAGCCTAAAGTAGTGTAGCCTAACAGACTGTACAACACACCAGCCCTTCCAGCTCAACAAATGCACTATTATACTGTACACGAACATGTGCGCTGTATCGATTTACCGTAAGGTCAAAGCGTCATCAAACCTCCTTTTCGGCTCAAGTATACTAATAGTAATCACGACCTCTTATAGTCCCATTTCGCGAAACCAAAAGGAGATTTGGTTTAAACTCTAATTAGCCGTCAAGTTTGAATCGCAGCAGCAAAGCAGAGGCAGCAGCCCCACAAAAGAAGATAGATAAACTCCAAATAGCCGCCGAGTTTAAATCGCAGTTGCAGCAATGCAGAGGAAACGGCCAAGCAGACAGACTGAAAAAAGCATTTAAATAGGGCGCTCTGTTTGAAATGGACCAATAGCAGAGATAAGCATGAAAAAATCACGGTAAACAATTTAAGCACAGGAAGTGACAAACTGGAAGTCCCCTTGCTATGCAGTACTTTGCTCACTGTTTTGCTCAATATATTGGCTAATGCCTCAGGTAGCAGTTTGTAATTTCTGCAGAGTAGAGACAGAGGCTTGCACTTTTTATTGTCACTTAAGTCTCATATTTTTGCCAACAGAGTATGGATTGCATGGTTGTATGTCTAGGGAATACTCTTCAGTATTATAACTTTTCTCATATTTTTAGTCAGAAATGATTTCATTTTGATTGGAGAAAGCAGTTTACTGTAGAGTGACAGTATTTGGACCAGTTCTTAAATTAAAAAAAGAATTGGTCCAAATGCTGTCACTCTACAGTACTCTGATTTGATTTTTAAATTTCAGTTTAATTAACATTTAAAAAAGTCCATTTTTTTTATATACAGTAATCCCTCGCCACTTCGCGGTTCAAGTTTCACGTTTCAAGTTTCGCGGCCTCAGTGCATCGCTGATTTTTCAAAAATATTCACTGATAAATAAAAAATAAAAACAGTTTCCCAGGATGCCAGACAAAGAGAGAAGCTCTCTCAGAGGCTTTGTACATACCCACTTAGACAAGGCACTCAAACAAGGCACATGATTGATTCCCGGCGCGAGATCTGAGCTGATTGGCTGGTCATCATCGCATCCTCTCCCAGCTTCTTCCCTTGTTGTATCTCGCCACTCTCGTTCACGCTGTCAACTGTGTCTCATGTATTGTGTTCGACATTAACTTTTCGTTAAGCCCTTACATATAATGCCTCCTAAGCACCATGACCCTGCGAAAGATTCCTCTAGTGAGCCCAAGAGGAAGAGGAAGATGATGACCATCAGTGAAAAGGTCAAACTTAGGGCCAATCCTACTTCACGGATTTTCACCAATCGCGAGGGGTTCCGGTACCCATTAACCGCAATAAACGAGGGATCACTGTACAGTATATTTTTTTTAAAACAACAGTGAAAGCACAACCTTTGTACAAGAAATAGTAAAAATGTTAAAATAACCCTTGATCCTGGTGAACACTGAAGACCAGGCTCTCAGGACAGTTAGGAATGTTAGGATCTCAGGAATGTTATTTCTGACAGGTCAATTTCCCTTAGGTTCAGCACAAACAGATGTGTACCATACTGTAGTTCACATACTTGGATGTGAGCCATGCCAACTAATGCCAAACCCTCCCCACAGAGCAGCCTCTGTGAAGTCGAAAAGTTTTGACCCGACATGATAGTTTGATCAGACCTTGACCACCTGCCTGCAGTGGCAAATAGAGAATAGGAGCATGAGTCCAGTGCTGTCAACACCAGAAAAAGTCTACTGTCCTCTTCGAAACATCCCTGATCAATGTCTCTGGAGGTTCTAGTTTGGCGAAGCAATGCCACAGCAAGGAGGCTATCAGATTGTTCACAACCAGTTCTCTCTCTCTGTAGGATAACTGGGTCAAGACCCACGTCTTGGGGTGGCCCTAAGAACAGCAAGGGCCAAACTGTCCCGAGCCATCAGAGAGGCAAAGCGTGCACATGCCCAGACAATCCACAGCCACTTCCAGGACAGCGGAGACACCCGGCGCATGTGGCAGGGCATACAGGCGATCACAAACTACAAGACAGCTTCACCTGCTTGTGATAGCGACGCCTCCCTCCCAGACGCGTTGAACGAGTTCTACGCTCGGTTCGAGGTACAGAACAACGTTACGCCAAGGAAGACCATCCCTCGTCCCGACGACCAGGTACTCTGTCTATCCACGGCCGACGTGAGGAGATCTCTATGCAGAGTTAACCCACGGAAGGCTGCTGGACCAGACAACATTCCTGGCAGGGTGCTCAGAGAATGTGCGGAACAGCTAGCGGATGTCTTTACGGACATCTTCAACATTTCCCTGAGCAGCGCCGTTGTTCCTACGTGCCTCAAAACTACCACCATCGTTCCTGTCCCAAAGAAGTCTACAGTGTCTTGCCTCAATGACTATCGTCCCGTTGCACTCACACCCATAGTTATGAAGTGCTTCGAGAAGCTCGTCATGAGGCACATCAAGACCCAGCTACCACCCTCACTTGACCCCCTACAGTTCGCGTATCGTCCAAACCGCTCCACAGACGATGCCATTACCACAGCCCTCCACTTAGCCCTCACCCATCTGGACAATAAGGACACTTATGTACGAATGCTGTTCATAGACTTTAGTTCAGCATTCAATACAATCATCCCTCAGCACCTGATTGGGAAGCTGAGCCTGCTGGGACTAAACACCTCCCTCTGCAACTGGATCCTGGACTTCCTGACTGGGAGACCTCAGTCAGTCCGGATCGGGAACAGCATCTCCAGCACCACCACACTGAACACTGGAGCTCCTCAAGGCTGCGTGCTCAGTCCACTGCTGTTCACTCTGCTGACTCACGACTGTGCAGCAATGCACAGATCGAATCATATTATTAAGTTCGCCGATGACACGACCGTGGTGGGTCTCATCAACAAGAACGACGAGTCAGCATACAGGGAGGAGGTGCAACAACTAACTGCCTGGTGTAGAGCCAACAACCTTTCTCTGAATGTGGACAAAACTAAAGAGATGGTTGTGGACTTCAGGAGAGCACAGAGCGACCACTCTCCGCTGAACATCGACGGATCATCTGTAGAGATCGTCAAGAGCACCAAATTTCTGGGTGTTCACCTAGCGGAGAACCTCACCTGGTCACTCAACACCAGCGCCATCACCAAGAAAGCCCAGCAGCGTCTCTACTTCCTCCGAAGGCTGAGAAAGGCACATCTCCCTCCCCCAACCCTGACCATGTTCTACAGAGGGACCATTGAGAGCATCCTGAGCAGCTGCATCACTGTCTGGTTTGGGAACTGTACGATCTCGGATCGCAAAACCCTGCAGCGGATAGTGAGGACAGCGGAGAAGATCATTGGGGTCTCTCTTCCCTCTATCATGGACACTTACACCACACGCTGCGTCCGCAAAGGCAACAGCATTGTGGATGACCCCACACACCCCTCACACACACTCTTCACCCTCCTGCCGTCTGGAAAAAGGTACCGAAGCATTCGGGCCCTCACGACCAGACTGCGTAACAGTTTCTTCCCACATGCCATCAGACTTCTCAATAACCGAACTGTACTATACTGAGCACAACATACACACACATCATCTGTATGGACTGCACAGACCCTCACAAAACACACACACTGTTTTGCACACTTTTCTGCTGTTTTTGCACATATTGGACAATATCTCAGTCATCTGCTGTTTTTTGCACAACTCCATATATAATCCAAAGGACCTGCTGCTAAGAACCTGCTGCTGTTCATTCTTTTACTGCACAAAATACTGTTTGAACATTCAGTATTTACACTGGTCGGTCGGCGCTGTTTCTGTTACTGTGTATTGTCTTTTGTGTATTGCATTTTTTGTACTTTTTGTATTGTCTTGTAACTTAATGTCTGCACTGTTTTTTGTCCTGCACTGTCTTGCTTGTCTTGTCCTGCACTGTTTGCACCAGGTTGCACAGTTGCACTTTATGTGGCTAAGACTACTTACATGTCCTTAGCCCTGTCTTTGTTTTATGTAGCACCTTGATCCTGGAGAAACGTTGTCTCATTTCACTGTGTACTGCAACAGCTATATATGGTTGAAATGACAATAAAAAGCTTCTTGACTCTCTTGACTCTTCTTGACGTCTACTGAGATAATAAAGCTATAAAAGCTATGAAATTATTTAGGTCCATCAATTCAATTCAAGTTTATTTGTATAGTGCTTTTTCAATTGATATTGTCTCTTTACAGAACATACAGTAAACATAGGACAAAAGGTTAATATAAAGAATAATATAAAGATTAATAGAATACAAAATACAAGATTAATATTAGATATATTTAAATGTGTATGTATTTATCCCCACTGAGCAATTCTGAGGTGACTCAGGCAGCAGTGGAAAGGAAAAACTTCCTAGAATTGAAGGAGGAAACCTCGAGAGGAACCAGACTCAATGGGGAACCCATCATATGGGTGACAGTGGAGGGTGTGGTTATAATTATACAGTCTGACAAATGTTGTATTAAAGACCACATGGAGTTGGCACTATCTGACTGGAGCTGGTAGATCTCTAGATGTCCCAGGATTCTCACAGAGTTGTCCTCATCTCAGTGGAGGTCCAAAATCTTTATCACACGGAAGTTGATCGGAGCTAGTACAATTTCTGGATGCCTCGTGATGAGTAGAAAGAGAGAAGTGGAGAGGGTTTAACGTAGCTGCTGTTCATAATATTTGCAAGCACTAGATAATTTGGTCTGATGTAATAGTGCACAATATTATGGGATGTATTATGTGTACGCCTGACTAAAGAGATGAGTTTTTAATCTACATTTAAACTGGGAAAGTGTGTCTGAGCCCCGAACACTATCAGGAAGACTATTCCAAAGTTTGGGAGCTAAATAAGAAAACGCTCTACCACCTTTAGTAGACTTAGATATTCTGGGAACTAGCAGAAGTCCTGAGTTTTGTGATCTCAGAGAGCGTGAAGGATTGTAACATGTTAGAAGACTAGTTAGATACATGGGAGCTAAACCATTAAGAGCCTTGTACGTAAGTAGCAGCAGTTTGTAATCAGTTCTAAACTTAACAGGTAGCCAGTGTAGAGATGATAACATTGGGGTTATATGATCATACTTTCATGTACTACTGAAAACAACAGCTACAAGAACATTTAGCAAAAGTTACTTACCCTCAGCTCATCCAAGAGTAGCAAAAGTTATGCTAGTGTTATGCACCCTGCTAGTGTTGGGTGATATTCTCCATAGTGAGCTCTTCCTTTCATCACCCTATGAGACCACTGTGTAATTTTCCATATTTATTCATCTGCTCATTTTTTTTTTTTTACTTTTTTATCTATGACAAGCCACAAAACCAGAAGCTGCTTTACTTTAAGTGCACCTGGCAACACTTAACAAAATGTGAAAATACTGCAAAAGATTATGCTCTTTTGATGGGTCTGATTTATGCCTTAAATCAACAGTATCCATCAAATCTGAAATACACTTTTGAGGTTTTTCAAAAAATTCTTTCTGGATCTCGATGGACTTGAGCTTTCTCCTAAAGTGTGGTCTTGGAAAGCCAATCTGCACACTTGAAATGTTTTTGTTCTCTGGATGTTCATAGGCATTCATCTGTTTCAAGTTTTCCCAACTTTGTTTAAACATTGTGAGAAAATGTATAGCCTGAAACATGCAGAATGATTGTTGCTGTTACCATTTACATTTTTATAGGTTTCATGTAATGGTTTTATATTTTCAAACACTGGATAAGAGAGTATTTAAAAATAAGCAGCTTAAAACCTGATTTTTTTAATTAAAATATATATTTTTTAAAAAGAGCACATGGCCATGGACTTAATTTACTTAGAAGACAGGATTCATTTTGTAACAGCAGTCTGATTATATCAGTTTTTTGCTCAGGTTAAGATTCTGTCCAATCTTTGCACAGACAATGCAAATTTAGAAGGCTTGAATAAGCAAAAGTTTTATAATCAAACATATCATTGCACTTTACTGCTGAATGAGCTGTTTAAATTCTTCTCATTATTTTTAAGCATTGATCTGTAAGGGCATATTAATTCCTTAAAATTAAGTTCTTAATAAATAACTATTGATTGCACATTTAGTGTTACAGTACTATTTGTGTCATATTGTGACCCATTTTATTTAACTTAAAATAATAACTGAAAAACTTGCAAAAGAAAAATTTTGTAAATTTTACTTATTATTTTCAGTGTGGAAACTCTTTCTGCACATCGGCTGATCTCCTTTTAACAGTTCCTAGAGATCCATCTTTGCCACACAATGATAAATCACATTACTTTCTGAAAAAAACTTTTACAGCACTCACTGGGATATGCAGAATAGTTTGGATTTTTAATAACAGAGATTCTAGGTGTGTTTTCACCGGCTTCTTCACTTACATCCAGATCCTCTGTGTCAAATATTGTCTTCTGTTCCAGTTCTCCCTGACTGTCACAAGCGTCACTGGTGACCATGACAGTGATTTCAGACTTCCAGCTATATTCTCTGTGTGTTTTACTTTTGTGTGCACTGAAAGTGGAGCGTACACTGCTCTGAAATCTGGACAATCGACTTTGTGGTTTACTTTTAAGTGTGTATCCTGCAGATGAGCAAGACAGAGCAGGGCTCAAAAAACTCACATGACAGTGAAACTCAATTAGCAAATCTGTTGTTTTCTGTTAATCCATGGTTCTGCTGTGAAAGCAGAATATAAATGAGTATGGAGTGCATTGGGAGATTTGAATGGTCACAGTCATTTCTCATGCAAGCAAAGCAAGGGATCAGTTCTTGAATAACTTCATGTTTTGGCCTATAATTTAAAAAAATCTGTACTCTTTTCTCACAGATAACATGGTAGTACTTACATTTCCAAAGCATTTTTAATGATCTTTAATCTTTAAGAGTCTTTGAACAAAAAAACAGTAATAAAAAAGACTAATGTTAAATCTGACACACACACACCAAATATACAAATCAACAAAGAAACTGAAAAGATGAAGATAATCAGTAAATAGGGGGAGGGTCCTAGCAGGTGATAAGAGCTTTGAGGTAAGAGGGAGCTGGATCATTTTTGGCTTTGTAGCCAAGCATCAGTGTTTTGAATTTGATGCGTTCAGCTACAGACTGCTGAAAACAAGTCAGACAGCTGCATTTTGGGTCATTGCAGAGGACAAATTGTGTTACATATGCAGACCTGACAGCAGTGAGCTACAGAAATCCAGTATTGAGATAACAAGAGACTAAACAAGTAACTGAAAAGCCTGTGTAAACAAAAATGGCACAATCCTTCTGATGTTGTAGAGAAGAAACCAACATGAGCATTTCATATTAGAAACATGCGAGGGAAAGGACAGTTGATTGTCCATGGATGCTCCAAGGTTGTGAGCTGTGACCAAAGGGGAGGTCAGATCGTTGTGCAAATACAATTGTTGGGAAATAATTTGATTAGAAAAAGATAAGATTACTTCACTGGCTTCAATTAACCACTTGTTGAGACCACAGGAAAGTGATTTTAAGAGGTGAAAGTTTAGTCATAGAGATGGGATAGTGATGCCTAATCCAAATACAACTTTCAGTCCTATTAACAGTTGTTAACATGTCTTGTTTATATCTAGACAGGAAGACTTCTGCCACCCTAGTTGAAGACCACAGACATATCAACACCGTTTGATCGGTCTGAAGGTCTCCTGACCAGCCTTAATGAGCAGTGGTTGGAGAATGATGCCTACAGGGGATTCATGATGATGTTTTTTATCTTTGCTTCAGTTTTGTTGCAACTTTGACAAACATGTCCAGGACATCAGCAGCTGCATCTCATCACCATTTCTCCAATTTGTCCCTTGGCCTCAGACTGTATTCTTTGTCATAACTATACTAGTAAGAAGCAAGAAGCTGTGCTTGTGGCATTGCTTAGCTTTATTTTTTTTTTACAAAATTTTCTCTCAAATATTTTTCATTGGTCATTTACTTGACTATATATTATGTTAGACATACATTTTTGAAGAACTATATTTATATAGATTATAAATCTGAAGAAAAAAAATGCTACATAATGTTAGACTATTAATTTCATACAACAAATACAACGACATTGAATTCATGTATTTTATTCCTTCAAAATGTATTCAATATTTTTATGCAAGACATATTAAGTACCTTCATAGAATATAACTTTAATTATGTATTCAGTAAAATAGCTATAACTAAATCATGTGTAATAATAAGGGTAACTCATTTTTCAATAATATACAAATAATAAATCACACAAACAGTAAAATCACAAACCATCAAAACTACATTATACAACAGTTAGTGGTGGATCATTAATTTGATTAGAAGAGTTCTGATATTTAGTATAACATCACTGGAACATTAATTACCCAAAGGACAAAGTGATAAATGTGACTTGTAGTGAGTCTCCTGTGGGCTTCATCTGATAAACTCCTCAGATAAACTATCAGGTGAGAAATCCACCACTGTCCTGAAACTGTTCCTGAAAACTCCATTTTATTTCTCTTCCACTGACAGGGTTCAGCTCAAATTCATGTGGATTTTGAACTTCTGTTCCAAATAATCCCTCAGGTTTTTATGGGATTGGGGTCCAGGGAATTTTATCCAGGGATCAGAGGTCATTATAAACTCAGTGTAGAATTGTGTTTAGTCTGATTCACTGTACACGATGAACACACACTTCTCACGTCTCTGTGTGTGTTTAATGTGTTAGAACTAAATGAGTGATGTGTTAATAAACATGTTCTCTATTCTCCATCATGGTAATGCAGGAACACTGGAGTCTTCATCACACACAGATATTCATTAGACCCTGAATCTGAAAGAAAAAGATGTGAATTAATCAGCACAAAGTGGACTGTGGTACTTCATGACCAACAGCATGTAATCATCTCTGCTCCAACAGAAACATCATCATCTCCTGTTTATAATGAATCATTCAACATTTCTTCATTCTTACTAACATCTGTGTTCTAACATTTAACTAGAACAAATGAGAACTTCCACAAGTTCTAACAGGATAATGAGCAGATCTTTACCCATCACATCACTGCTCTTATCCAATCACAGGAGCTTTTTTATATAACAAACACTACTGTGTCATTTAGATCTTGTTCTACATTTATATTTAAGTGCAGACTTTAAGAACAAACTCAGGTGAATTTTACAGGAATGACAGAAGACACAATGTTCATTAACAATCACTCTCATCAACTCATTGGTGACTTTTTGTAGACTGTCTGAATCCCTGTTTTCTGCCTTCACATGAATTTTACATCAACACACTTTACTGAACACAAAACAGCATTAAAGAGAATCGTTAGAAAAATCCTGATTAAACGGAATATAGTGACATTTTCTAACCTGATAATGTGAAAGTTATTGAAGAGAAATGTGATGTGTATCAATGTGTAATGATAATGAGGGTAAACTTTTATTAATAGGTCATTACTCACCTCACTGTCTGTAGTTTGTAATGTTCATCATCCTTAAGATCAGACAGCAGCTTCTTTACTGAGTCTCCTAGTTTATTATAGGACAGATTCAGGTATCTCAGGTGTGAGGGGTTTGATCTCAGAGCTGAAGTCAGAGCAGCACAGCCTTCATCTGAGACACCACACTGACGCAACCTGTATAGAGACACAATGACACACTCATCACTGGTTGTACACAGGGACATTTCTAGTGTTTAATCACTTTGATCTATATTTGTTTGTTTGTTTATTTATTTATTTATTTGCAAAAACATCAACTACTATCAACAAAATAGTTACATCTATTCTATGTTTATTCTAGTTTCTTTTTTATTATTCTATTTTATTTTATGTTTAAATCACAGACAGATTAAAAACATGTCACTACGTGTAGTGTTTTAATCCGAGTTCACATGAACAGATCTTTCTTGAGAAGATCAAGTCAAATTAAGAAGCTTTTATTGTCATTTTAACCATATCTAGCTTTTGCAGTACACAGTGTAATAAGACTACCTTCTTCCAGGACCTGTGTGCTATATAAAACAAAAATAGAGCTAAGAACTTATTAAGTTAGTCCTAGCCACATAAGGTGCAACTGTGCAACCTCGTGTAGACAGTGTGAGACAAAACAAAAAAGACAGACAAGACAGCGCAGGACAAGACACACAAGACAGACAGCTGTTTCTGTCTATTGTCTTTTGTGTATTGTCTTTTTGTGTATTGTCTTGTCATTTTTTCCATGCTGACAAAAAATTACAAGACAATACACAAAAGACAATACACAGAAACCGGTGTAAATATTGTATGTTCAGACATTACGTGTGCAGAAATACTGGAATGAACACAGTGTTATAGCAGCAGTTACATGAGATATAGTAAAGCATTGTGCAAAACAGCAATCAATCAACTGAAATGTCAGACAGAATGTGCAAATAGTAAAGGAACAGTGTGTAAAACAGCACGTAAACAGATTGATGGATATATATTGGAAGAGTATGTATTTAGTGTAGGTCTGTGCAGTCCATACAGTTGATGTGTGTGTGTGTGTGTGTGTGTGTGTGTGTGTGTGTGTGTGTGTGTGTGTGTGTGTGTGTGTGTGTGTGTGTGTGTGTGTGTTGTGCTCAGTACAGTTAGTTATCAGACTGTCAGTAATCAGACCTAAAACAGGGTCAGACTCTAATTAGTGTTTGGAGAAGTTGTTAGTTCATTGGTGTATTTTTTAACCCCAGACAGTGAAAGTGTAAATGGTTTATTCAGTATTGACAAGAACAACTGTGACTGTTGTAGTGGAAATTTTTACTTTAGAGAAGAACACATGAATCTGTCCTTCTAGGCTTCTGTATTTCCCATGGCTGGTAGTTATTGTGACTAGAGATTTCAGTTGTTTCTTTCTAAAACTGCATTTAATCAGAGCTTTCCCATGAGACCTTTTCTGTTCCCGTGGGATTAGCTTGGTCAGAAGATGAACAGGCGATGCTTCTAAGCCAATGGTGGATGATGTTTTGGTTTTACATGTCCTGTTTATTTTATTCCTGTCTATAAAATGCTGGTGTTATCAATAATGGTGCCCCTTCCTCTCTGATTTCACACGTAGAGTGTTGGGTCCTTCTGCAAAGCTGAAAACAATAAACCGTGAAAACCTTTATACTCTTGCCCGTGCCTGTTGGTGTGATATTTTTATGCTTTAATTCTCTCGAACCTCAAAACTTCCACAACACTGTGTTTTATTTATACACAATGTGTTTATCTATTATTACGACCTGGATGAAGATTAGACCATGATTTATTATTAATGTTTTAATAGATGATCTTACCTCAGTGTCTCCAGTTTACAGTGAGGATTCTCCAGTACAGCAGAGAGACTCTTCACTCCTGAGTCTCCTAGTTTATTACGGGACAGATCCAGGTGTCTCAGGTGTGAGGGGTTTGATCTCAGAGCTGAAGTCAGATCAGCACAGCCTTCATCTGAGACACCACACTGACGCAACCTGTATAGAGACACAATAACACACTCTTCATCAACACATATAAAACCCTTTATTACAATAACTAAAATATTGTCAGATATATTAAATAAATAATTATGACAGAAACCACAAATAAAGATTTCTAGTGAGAAAGTTTCCTCACATCAAATAGACTAGAACACAATAAATATTCATCTATTACACTGCAGAAAGGCATGAAACACTTTAACTCTGTAAACAATATGGACATCCATGGGTTTACATTTATATCACTTTACTTTTGTAACAGAGATGTTTTTAAATTGTTTTAATATTTCCAACATCAAACTTACCTCTGATTTAATTAAAACATCATCATCATCATCATCATCATCAGCTGATAAACAGGTTTGTTGAACTTCAGAATATATAATCAGTACAAATCTGTTCTTAACTTGTTTAAAAGTCTTTCTATTACTAAAGTATACAACACACCAGACAAGACACAACCTTTATAACACCTCTATAAACTTTATAAGGAACCACATAAGTCACCATTAACTTTCAGTAGACTTTCAACATCACTGTACAAAACCTTTATCATGGAAACAAAATCAGGACTAAAACTAAATGCTGTGAACACATTCATAAATAGTTGTGTTCGACTCGGTCACAAGTCTTTTCTAGGTCTACTGACACTAGACCAAAATCTGGTTAAGACTCTTACTGATATCTAAAAGATCCCAGATAACAGAAATATTATAAACATTCATCTTCCTGGGACACAATCTGTCTGATCACGATGGACGACTTGTTCTAACACTTCACTCAGTCTGTTGGCCAAAACCTTGGGGAGTAATTTATAATCTCTGAATAACAAACTCAGCAGTGTCCAGTTTTTAATATCATTTAGGTCAGGTGTAGGTTCCCCTTCAGAGAGGGCTTTTAGTACTGGGGGAATATTGTTCCTCTCTTGTGGTCCTCACTAAAGCTGGATCATGTTGATAGACTTGTGTTTCTAACTAAAACCTTGACAACACAAATGTATAGTACAAATACTGACATGTATAGTGTAGGTTTAGTTCATTCAGCTCTGAATCATTCTGTTTTCTACAGTGGAGTCTTATTACAATTTAATTTTATTATAACAGTTAGAGTGTAAAACAGACCCACTTGTACACTGATCACAATTTTACATCTTATATTATAATACACAGAACTTCTTTATTTCTGTTCAAGAAGAAGAAGTAGTCAAGAAGAAGCTTTTATTGTCATTTCAACCATATATAGCTGTAGCAGTACACAGTGAAATGAGACAACGATTCTCCAGGATTGTGGTGCTACATAAAACAAAGTAAAGGCTAAGGACTTGTAAGTAGTCTTAGCCACATAAAGTGCAACTGTGCAACCTGGTGCAAACAGAGCAGGACAAGTCAAACAAGACAGACAACACAATGCAGAACAAAAGACAGTACAGACAAAAAGTTACAAGACAATACAAATGTAAACAGAAACAGCTCTGACCAGTGTGAGTACTGTATGGTCAAATAATATTGCGTGCATTAATACTAGAATGAACACAGATTCTTAGCAGCAGGTCCCTGTCCAGGATCCAGTTGCAGAGAGAGGTGTTTAGTCCCAGCAGCTCAGCTTCCCAATCAGGTGCTGAGGGATGATTGTACTGAATGCTGCACTAAAGTCTATGAACAGCATTCGTACATAAGTGTCTTTATTGTCCAGGTGGGTGAGGGCTAAATGGAGGGCTGTGGCAAGGCATCATCTCTCTGGAGCGGTTTGGAGGATATACGAACTGTAGGGGGTCCATTGAGGGTGGTAAATGGGTCATGATGTGCCTCATGGCGAGCTTCTCGAAGCACTTCATAATGATGGGTGTGAGTGCGACGGGACGATAGTCATTGAGGCAGGACACTAATAGCTCCGTATAGCTCACTTAATGCCTCTTTGGCATTAGCACTGGGGGAAATGTAGCGTTATAATGTAAACAGTGGTGAATTCCCATGGTAAATAATATGGTCTGCATCTAACAGTCACAAACTCCACTGAAGATGAGCAGTAATTAGAAAACAAGTACAGAGTTCTTGCAGCATTCCGTGTTGATGTAAACACACCACCACCATGAGAGCTGCATTTCTGTCGGCTCTAAGTGAGGTGAGTCCATCGAGCTGAATGGCGGCATCCGAAACTCTGTCGCTGAGCCACGTCTCCGTGAAAACAAACACGCAGCAGTTTCTGATCTATCGCCGTGTAGAGCGTCATGTCGTTTGTAGTCCAGTTTATTGTTCAGGGAGCAAACATTGGCTAGTTGAATCGACGGGAGAGCCGGCCGGCTAGGGTTTGTTTTTAGCCTAGCGTGGACACCCGCCAACTTACCGCACTTCCGCTTCCTCGCGAACCACTTTCGGTGTCCCCTCCCCTGGTCTACAGTATCAGGAGACATTGACGAATGGAGGCCCGGTCTCCTCAGCAAGCCGAGGTCACAAAGCCTATCCAGTACATCATTGTGCAGGTTGGTTGTTGCACGATTTCTGTACTTTATTAGGTCCTGGGGGTTGTATACATGAACACCACTGTCTCTGGTGTCCATGTACTAGCAATAGTCGGGCTAAAAACCGTAAATAAATCTTTAAAAAACGTAAATAGCACCATATTGAATCCAGAGTGGCCGCTGCGTGCAACTGCTGCGCCGCCGTCTTGTTCTGTTTATAATACGTTTTACTGATTTGACTGTAAAAAAATCATAAGTGAAAATAATTTAAATAAAAAGCTGATAGCTGACAGATAACTGCCTCTTGATGATCATTTTATCCTTCATCATGCAGCCCTTCTGCCCCTAATGGAGGGTAAATCCATCAATTCTATATTCTGACAGTGTGAGCTGACCAGAGACTCTTGTGTAAGTTTAGTCTCCAAGTTCTATTTATTTCCATCATTTCCATGTCAGTGCTGCTTTTAAACCCTGCAGCTCACACAGTACATTTAGTTTGTGTCCCAGCTCCAGTTTGTGTCATTAGTTCCAATGTTTTAGTAAATTTCACAGTAATTTCAGACACATTGCAGTCACATCAGAGTCTGTGAGAAATCATCAGTGTGCAGTGAAAAGAAACAATCTTCCTCCTCAGGACATTGATGATGAACCTAAAACTTCTGCTTCAGTCTCACTATTAGAGAATGTGTCTTACTGAGGAGAAGGTCATGTGATGCTCAGAGAGATGATCTTACCTCAGTGTCTCCAGTTTACAGTGAGGATTCTCCAGTACAGCAGAGAGACTCTTCACTCCTGAGTCTCCTAGTTTATTATAGGACAGATCCAGTTCTCTCAGGTGTGAGGGGTTTGATCTCAGAGTTGAAGTCAGAGCAGCACAGCCTTCATCTGAGACATCACAACCCAACAACCTGTATAGAGACACAATGACACACTCTTCATCAACAGATTTTTAATATATATAGTATAACTAACAGGGCGACACGGTGGCTTAGTGGTTAGCACGTTCGCCTCACACCTCCAGGGTTGGGGGTTCGATTCCCACCTCCGCCTTGTGTGTGTGGAGTGTGCATGTTCTCCATGTTCTTGATTTTATCTCCGGAAAATTGTCCCTAGTGTGTGATTGCGTGAGTGAATGGGAGAGTGTGTGTGTGCCCTGTGATGGGTGGGCACTCCGTCCAGGGTGTATCCTGTCTTGATGCCCGATAACGCCTGAGATAGACACAGGCTCCCCGTGACCCGAGGTTCGGATAAGCGGTAGAAGATGAGTGAGTGAGTGAGTATAATTAACACTGAAATCATTACACTCATATTGGCTATGATGTTAAATCATGAAGGAAAATCTAACTCATGATATTAGATACATTATTGTTTTAAAATAACTGAGAAATCAAGCAAATTGTGTTAGCTGAGATTTCTTTTCAGTCTATAAGGAGATCCATTATATTTGTCTTATTATTATTTAGTTTGGTGATTTTTAAAATAAATAAATAAATAAATAAAAATAATAATAATAATAATAATAATAATAATAATAATAATAATAATAACAACAACAACAACAACAACAACAACAATAATAATAATAATAATAATAATAATAATAATAATAATAGTGATTTTAACAGAATAGTCAGAATGAACCACCACCACATTATATATTATTAAATAAATTTATTGAGTGTTTTAATTGGAGTTAAAATGACTGTGTTGGTGTTGCCCCATGTACTGTAAACCAACTGCAGTTCTGTTCTTCAGCTCTCAGATGAGTCCAATCTCCACTCTGACACTGTTCTCCAGTGTAAACACAAACTGTAACACATTTCATCTTATTATATCCTCTGATTACAGTGTAGGAGTTTCAGGGGTAAAGACACAGTGTGGTGTCTGTTTCAGAGAAGATAAAGTCTTTATTAAACTAGTCTGTTACACGACTAAACACCACACAGAAATGTTACTGAGCAATGTCACTCAATGAAGCTTCTTAAAGCAGCAGCTCCTAGTGAGTGACAACTGGGGTTTATTAATAACTCTAACATTATAACAGAGTTTATGTAGGTGGGCCAGGACTCCACATGGGTGGGACCAGGACCCTGGGGCTGCACCAGTCATATTAGTTTATTATATTATTTATTATTATTGATATTAAGTTTTTCTTGAGCTGCAAAAGTTTTGCTAGTGTTAAAAATAATGACTCAGGAGTTTTATAAATGTTCTCTTATTTACTCATTTATTTATATCTTTACTACATAAGTGATTCTGAAGAGGAATCTTTATCACTTAATGACTAATGTATTTGTTCTGAATGTTGTAGTGTTACAGAACATTTCAGGTGAAAAACAACACTATATATAACTGCTGCTTTTAGTGAGTTATTGTGACGCTCAGATCTTACTCCAGTTTCTCCACTTTACAGTGAGGATTCTCCAGTCCAGCAGACAGAATCTTCACTACTGAGTCTCCTAGTTTATACTCAGACAGATCCAGTGTTTCCACAGTCAGATGAAGTTCTCTCAGTTTGGAGGTTTCTGATCTGAGCGCTGAGAACAGAGGTGACCAACTTTCTACTCCAAGTTCATCACAGCTGATACTAAAGGGAATAAAATAAAACATAATGAACTCACACAAATGATCAAACTCGTCCTCAAAGCTTTCACTGAACCTTCTCATTGTTATAAATACTGAAAGTCCAAACACCAGTTAGACAATATGGTTAAAGTGACACTGCAGTCCACATCTACATGTTGAGGACATTAAAATGGGTAAAGTTAGTGTTTAACTACAGCTAACTAACTAGTATCTAGTGTAGGGTTTCCCCTGTCCTGTATAATATGGGATTGTCTTGTATTGAAAAAGACAAAGATCTCACATTAAACATTACAGAATGTAACACTGACATTCAAACAATAATTCAACATCATAGAAGAGGAAAATGACCAAATGACCAAAGGTGTATGATGTATGTAATGAAAACTAGTGAACTAGTGATCACTCAGACAGTAAAACCATGTGCTCTTGAAACTTGTTTTCTTTTACTTCTTATTTATAGGTCATGAGCAGCGGACTATGGCTAGAAATTCCAGAAGTGATGTGACCTTAACAAACGATCGAATCCGGATTAATTATTATAAGAACAAATTCACTTTAAAACAACACTTTTAACACATTAATTGGAAAGGGGTGGAAAGGTTCCAGGAAATTTTTGGAAACTTTCCACGGCATGCACGGAATGTCCAGCAGACATGCATGCAAGGTAATACAAATTTTAAAAATGACGTCTTGACTGAATTAATTGTAAGTGGAACTTTGATTCTTTCATTCAGTAACACAAAAGCATAATAAAAATTATTATGCTTGTAATAAACATAATAAACTTAATTGTAATAAACATATTTACCTATGATTGCTGTAATCTATTCTAATTAGTAAGGTAGTTATTAAGTTTAGGTATTGGGTACAATTAAGAATGTAGAAAAAGGTAACGCAGAATAAGGCATTAATATGTCATCGCTGTCAGGTGGAATCCTCGTATCTCCAAAACCATTATTTTTCAGGAAATGAAAAAAACGCTGTATCTTATGCACAGGGTTTAGTCCGCACAGGGTTTAGTCCACACAGGGTTTAGTCCGCGTTGCAGTGGATTGTCTTGCGCTAAATTCCTGTCTTCGGACGAGAACCAGAACTAGCGGGGGTCAAGATTTTTTTTTCTTTGAGCCCAGTGTTTTGAAGACATTTACCTCAGAAGACGTGTTGATTAATTGCGACTCTTAATCTTGACGATATGCCGCGAAGCTCTACGTGGAGTGAAGAAGAGGTGGACAGTTGAAGTGTCCAATGGAGTTAAGAGATTTGCGCTCAAGCTATTTTCAAGTCTTTAGATTGGTTAATAACTTGTAAAAAATAACAGACCCACGTGGGGACTGACCAATAGCATCGATATGTGAAAAAATATGAAATTGACAAAATTTGGACATAGGAGGCTTCCGCCCGACAGCAAAGATGTGCTTAATAAGTAATAATAAATAGCCAATATTCTATTAATATTCATGCTAATAAGCAAGTAGTTAAATGACCCTAAAATAAAGTGTTACTGTGCATGTTATGGAAGAGGGGGTGTGGCCTCAATGGCCCTCCAGTAAGCAGTGTGCTGTATGCAAGTGACCGAGGAACGCAGGGTACAAATTCAACTCAAATTGCATTGAATCTTGCTGTTTTAAACAAAATTTTGCTGCAAGATTATTTTAAACTACATTTAAGTTCCTTGTTATAGGCAACTCTGCATTTTTTTTTTAATTCCCAGATTTTTACATATACTCCCATTAATTCCCATGGAAAGTTTCCAGCCTTGAAAATTTTACAGAATTTTGCAACCCTAATTTTTACTAGTAAATCTGTTCTCTATTACTTTAAGGTTTTACTTAAGTATAACAAAACACTTCTATCTCTTGGTACAATTATTAATAAACATGGTATTAGCTTCCACTGTTACACTGATGACACACAGCTGTATGTTTCAGCTCAGTCAGATGTGAGACACCAGATTAATAAGACTGAAGATTGTGTGAAGGACATCAGACAGTGGACACTTACTAATGTCCACCTGTTTAACTCTAACACACAGAAGTTCTTGTACCAGGACCACAGACAGGCAGAAGTTCTTGTACCAGGACCACAGACACACAGAAGATCTTGTACCAGGACCACAGACAGTCAGAAGTAAGCTTTCTGATTACAGAGTAACTCTGGATGGTCTTTCTATTACATCATGTGCAGCAGTAAAAGACCTTGGTTTCATCTGACTTTTTCAAAATTCTCAAAGGTTCTCCTTATAAGTTTAAAATCTACCCTGTCCCATGTCCAACAGCCTCTCACTTTATATTGGTGCTTCCTCCTGCCTCTAGAGTCTTCCTTCTCTGCCTCTAATTATTATTATTATTATTATTATTATTATTATTATTATTATTATTATTATTATTATTATTATTATATCTAATGAGTAGAAGTCATTGCTAAGTCAGCTTTCTATAAAAGACCATTTCCACCTCACAAATAAAACTTAATAATGAATAAAAACTTTTTGGGGATTAGAATTTGTCATTACTGCAGTAAACATGGTTCTTTATGTACACAGGTGTGTTTAATATACATCAAACATCCAACATAAAACCTGCATTAACTTCATCATTATTGTAAGATATTAAGATAAGTCATAACTACAAAACTACAAAACTCCCTCAAATGTAATCACCTGCTTCTACATGTTTAATAGCTGCACTTCAGTATCATTCATTTATTAATGCAGTTTTTATTCCCTAATTTATCTATTTACATGAACTCCACTCTGTATCACCTTCAGGTCAGAACATCCCAAAGTCCATATTAGAGTGTGTTCAGTTTCTCTCTAACACTGTAACAGTAGAACAGTTATATTCACATTTACTTACATTGCTTTACTGGATGCTGTAATCACAGGCATCATCTTCAGAACAACTTTTTCTGTTATCTTATCTGTACTGAAATATTTACTCATGTCAAACTCATCCAGCTCCTGTGCTGATGTCAGTAACACAAACACCAGAGCAGAAAGCTGGGAAGAAGAAAGTTCACTTTGTTTTCCAGACTTCAGGTAGTGTTGGATTTCCTCCACTAGAGAATCATCACCCAGTTCATTCAGACAGTGGAACAGAGTGATGGATTTCTCTGTAGGAAGATCTTCACTGATCTGCTCCTTAATGTACTGAACTGTTTCCTGTGTGCTCTGAGGGTTACTTCCTGTCTGTGTTACTAAAACATGTAAGAGTTTCTGATTGGACTCCAGTGAGAGACCCAGAAGAAAGCGAAGGAAAAGATCCAGATGTCCAGTCTGACTTTCTAAAGTCTGATCTACAGCACTGATGTGTACATCTGAGATTGTATTTTCTTCCATTCCATCTTCTATCAGAACATTTCTGTTCTCCTTCATGAAGGTCAGGTGCACATACAGAGCTGCGAGATGCTCCTGAATGCTCAGATGAACAAAGCAGTACACTTTACTGTGGTGAAGCCCAAACTCCTCTCTGAAGATCTGAGTACACACACCTGAGTACACTGCTGCTTCTGTCACATCAATACCACACTCTCTCAGGTCTTCATCATAGAAGATCAGGTTCCCTTTCTCCAGCTGCTGAAAAGCCAGTTGTCCCAGTTTAAGAAGCATTTCTTCATCACTCTCCTGCTTCTTTGAGTATTTTTCTCTGATGATGTTTGTCTGAATGATGAGGAAGTGTGTGTACATTTGAGTCAGAGTCTTGGGGATCTCTCCACTCTCTGCTTCACCCAACATTCTCTCTAGAACAGTGGCTGTAATCCAGCAGAAGACTGGGATGTGACACATGATGTAGAGGCTTCTTAATGACTTCAGGTGTGTGATGATGTTATTGGCCAGGCTCTGATCACTGATCCTCTTCCTGAAGTACTCCTCCTTCTGTGGGTCATTGAACCCTCGTACCTCTGTGACTCGATCCACACACTCAGAGGGGATTTGATCAGCTGCTGCAGGTCTGGAGGTGATCCAGATGAGAGCAGAGGGAAGCAGATTCCCTTTGATCAGGTTTATCAGCAGCACAGGCACTGATGCTGATTCAGTTACATCACACACTCTCACTGTGTTCTGGAAATCTAGAGGAAAACGACACTCGTCCAATCCGTCAAAAATGAACAGAACCTTTTCCAAACTGGACATTTCTGTTTCTTTTGTTTCCTTAAAAAGACATGAAGGAGCTCCATCAGGCTCAGTTTCTGGTCCTTCATCAAGTTCAGCTCTCTGAAAGGAAGTGGAAATATGAGGTGGACGTCCTGATTTACTTTCCCTTCAGCCCAGTCCACAATGAACTTCTGCACAGAGACGGTTTTTCCGATGCCAGCGACTCCCTTTGTCAGCACAGTTCTGATGGGTTTGTCTTGTTTAGATGATGTATTTGTCAGCACAGTTCTGATGGGTTTGTCTTGTTTAGATGATGTATTTGTCAGCACAGTTCTGATGGGTTTGTCTTGTTCAGATAAAGGCTTAAAGATGTCATTACATTTGATTGGTGTTTCCTCTGTTGTTCTTCTCCTGGATGCTGCCTCCATCTGTCTCACCTCATGTTCATTATTGACTTGTCCACTGTCTCCCTCTGTGATGTAGAGCTCTGTGTAGATCTCATTCAGGAGTGTTTGGGTTCCCAGGTTTATTATCACTCCATTCAAACACTGAAACTTCTTCATCAGATTTAATTTGAACTTTTTCAGGAATTCATTTCCACCAGCAGATTCTGGGTTGTGCCTGTGTTATGGAGAAGCAGGAAGATGTGGTGAGACATGGACTTCAATGATTAGACTTCAAGATCACTATTTTCTGACTGGTCACCACAGATAGGTCTTTATAATGTTCTCACTATGTGTTTCCCTTCATCTACTGTATGTTTTCTATAATCTAATCCCTCTGTAGTTAATAACAGCAGAGAGGTTTATAATATCAGTGTGTCAGTGTCACAGTCATGTTGGTTTTGATCTTACCCTGTATCTGTGATCTTCATTTCTGTTCTGTTTCCTGTCTTCTGTAGATCACTGTGAATGTAAATTGTAGTTGATCATTTCATCAGTTCACACTACAGTAGTGGTAGTTTTCTCTGTACTTAATACCACATGACTATGGAACATTATGCAACTGCAGAAAAATCTCTGGTCTTATTTTAACTCTAGTTATTCTAGGTTTATTTCTGTGTCTGTTAGGGATGTGACTGAATCCATCAGCCTGAATGAACAGGTAATGTGTTCTAAACAGATACAAATCAGAGGTGGCAAAAGTACACACATCCTTTACTGAAGTAGAAGTACAGATACTCATTTTTTAAAAGACTCCAGTAAAAGTAGAAGTAGTGACTACACTCTTTTACTCAAGTTACAGTAAAGAAGTTTGGGCTCTGACATGTACTTAAGTAAAAAGTCACCAATACTACTACCTGTTTAGTGTCATGCTGGTAACTGGACTTCATGTTTTATTTATATATATATATAAAATTAATAAGTTCCCAATAAATAGACTTCAATATTAAGAATTTAATTACTGAATTTAGACACGGGCTTCATTATAGATCATAATCAGTGTTTCAGTATTTATTTTGTCCTGTTTATCTAGTTAAATTTCCCTTTAAATGTGACTTTAGCAGTGACGTTAACAGTGAGGAGATGTTACCTGTGTAGAAGTGATGAGTCTCCATCTTTAAACTTCAGAGGAAGCCCCATAGACTGATCACTCTTCATGGAGATACAGCTGTGTGTTGGTGATTCTGATCTCTTTCTCTGGAGTTTACTGTACAACATTATACACAGTCCTTTAGTCATTTATAAAAAACTCATATATAATAAGGACATAATTTTACTTACAATGAACAAAGTAGTGACTTATATTTAATATTAGAACCTTTGGTCAAATTATTATTTTCATATGTTCTTATTAAGTAATTTAGATGTGAATATTTAATGACTAGAACACAAGGATGTTGTAGATTACCAGATGTTTGATGGTGTAGAAACATTATCTGTGTCCAGATGAGGAGTCTTCATCTTTATATATTAGTAAAGTTTACACACAAACACACAGCTGAGTCCTGAAGAGTCTGATCTCTTCTGATGGAATGGATCACACTCCTAGAAAACACACAAACAAATGTGCAATTATATTATTACATGCATTTTTATATCTTTATCCTTAAAAAATGCACTCTGATTTAATTAAAAGAAATTCTTTGTTTATGTAGCACAGTGGGTGAGCTGGTTATTGCACTAGAAATGTTGGAGAGTTAAAATGGTTGAATGTGCACCTTGTATTATCCAGTGAATAAGTGTTGTAAACAGGAGCTGATGATAACAGTAATTCTGTTGTATAACCAGTGGATCATGTGAACACGTTTCACACGAGATAAAGAGTGAGACTCACACACACACACACACACACACACACACACACACACACACACACACACACACACACACACACAATGACAGTGTATTTTACATTTAGCTTCCATGTCCCAGATTGTGTTGAATGTGGAAATGTGGAAAGACATAAATGTTGCCAGTTCAGTTCACAATACATAATTCCCATGCAGGCTTGTGCTTCAGAGGGCAACAACCCTGCCTGTGAGAGAGAAAAGTGAAGATACCCTGCCTGTGTGAGGCAGAACTAGAAGGTGCAGGATCTTTCTACATGAAGAACTACCAAGTGATTGAGAGTCTCTACAAAAAGTGACTAATAGAATATAAATAAAATGTACATAATAGGTTACTTAATAGGCCTTTATAATTAAGCTTGTTTTTAAGGTTATTGGACAAATCAGATAAATGAAATGTTTTATTTAATATAGTTTAATAGGGTTAGTTTATTATTAATCTGTGATGCAATATGTTGGCACTTCACTATGACTGAATAATTGATTGACTGAATATTTTATCAATTTTATCAGCATGTGGCTTTACTGCAGTGATTTAGTTTTTACTATTGACACTTTGCACCTCCAAATAAAACTTTAACAAACCTCAAAAGGTTTAAAATAAGCAAGATTTTTTTTTTTTTGGTGATCTTAATTTTAATAGGTGTGTTCTTAAAGGGAACAGAAATGTACCCATTAAGCACATCCAGTCTTTTAGTTCAATGAATTGTATTTTAATTTAAATGCTTTATTATTTTGCAATAGAGTTACATATTATTGTCTGAGAGATTAATATTTTATTTTAACATAACTTTTCCTAATGAAACATGTGACTTGAACTCAACAGAATATCTTGAAGGAGCTTTGGTGAGCTTAATAGATACGTTTACCCTAATATAACCATTTAGGACTATTTAGTTTTTTTTTTATTTTATATATTTTTTTATTTTTTATATTTTTGTTTTATTTTATAACCAAAAAAACTCTCGGAAGGGCTTAGCAACCTAAAGAGACCCTACACAGAATAATATCTAGTTGTTATTTTTAGATTTTTAACTATTAGTATTTTTTATACAGGAATTCATCATTAACAGTGCAATACTATACTCGTTTTTATTTTCCATTTTTCAAATTGCAAAATGGAAAATAATGCATTTCATAAAAAGCATTTCATTGCATGTCATACTTAGTCATAGTTAAAATAAAATTTGACTTCAATTTGTGTCCACATAATTATTCATAAATTTATCTACAGTAAGAAGAATCAATCTAACTAACTAAGCAAAGCTCAACGACTCTAATAAATGCTAGCTAAAGCAAATTAAGTCTTAGTTAATCTCTTTATTTTTAATGCATTTTTTCTTGGGTCTGGAAACCAAAAATTGTTATCCAGGCCTTTAGACAGCTGATTTCACCTGGTGAAGGAGAAAACCCTCAAAAAGGAAGCTACATGTGCCCGTGTTCAGTAGTTTCCTGTTTTGTTCAGTTTTTTATTTATAACACTCATTTTATTAGCAACAGTCAATAAAGTGACAATAAAGTGACAATAAAGTGACAATAAAGTGACAGTAAAGTGACAGTAAAGTGACAATAAAGGTGACTTGACTTGACTTGACAACAGGTTTCAGAAAAAAATTTACTTCATTTACGGTTTAATTTTCTTTACAAAAAGGTTACATTTATTTATTTATTTATTTATTATGATTCCTGATGCTATTTATTGTTGTTTCTCCTTCCTGGAATTTGAAACCAGACACAAATACAGATGATTTTACACGATACTATAACTCACCGTTAGTAAAGTCCTTGTTCTGAGACATTAATGTCACCGTTTCTGCCGCATTAAAGATGCTTAACTTGTCTGAAAGCTTCCTAAAATGGAGTCGAGACACACAGAGAGAGAGAGAGAGAGAGAGAGAGAGAGAGAGAGAGAGAGAGAGAGAGAGAGAGAGAGAGAGAGACCGACTTTTACTTTCGAAATAAATGTATATTGAGTCATGTGTCGTTTCGGGATGAGTCGACTCTTTGAGTCGGCTCTTTTGGTGATTCGGATAGAACTGAAAAACTAACGATGAGTAAAATAGTTCTTTCACAAAAATACTGATAGGAATTCAATACAAAATATCTACTGACAAATTGAACGCACAATGTGATGTTAGTAAATATATCATTGTTATTAGTATTATTTTTTTAGATATGTCCAACAATGGTCTATAACTGTTCAATGTGTGGTCAATCTGTAAAAAGCAAACAATTCAGAATTACATTTTAACAGCTTTAGATTGTAAGCATTAAATTATGCTAATAAATCAAGATATAATAATCTCTATGATGCTGAGATCACATATTTGCAGGAAATTAGTTATTTGTGTTAAACATTATCACACATTTGTCTCTGCATCACAAACACATACTGAACATTGTTTAGCAACTAAATGCAACAACATGTATATTGCATGAATATTGACAAGCAATATAAAAACAGTAAATGTCTACACAAACATATGCGTATAACATTAGCCGCTAATTACAAACAGCGATCTACATAACAACATCTCAGAAACTATCAATTCACTAAACAACATTAATAACTCAGCACGCTGGGAATATATAGCTTTAAATTACTGTTTCGAACTGGAAATGTTATATAAGTTCTAACAAGGTTTTAACATGACAACAACACGGCTTTTTCTCTCAGTGTTTTTTTTTTCTAACTAACTGCAACTTTTTTTTTCTAAGCAATCACGTGTGTCTTTATCACGTGTCTATCATGAGCTTTAACCACACTGATCCCTTTCCCATAGATGTTATAACTCCTTGTATCAATAAAATAAACATATTAATGACCAAGAACTTCCTCAAACTAAAGACAGATAAAACAGATCTGCTCTTAGTCGGCCCTCCTAAATGTACTTCATCTCTTAATATTGATAAAATTAATATCACTGGCTGTCGTGTAAAACCCCCAACCACTATCAAAAACCTGGGCATAGTGTTTGATTCTTCTGTCTTTCTCCTCTCACATCTCATCTCTCACCAAATCTGCCTTCTTTCATCTACAAAATATTGCCCGATTACACCCAAGTTTAAATATCAGTGATGCCGAGACCCTTGTCCATGCTTTCATTACCTCCTGTCTAGATTACTGTAATGCACTTTTTTATGGTTTACTATCAACTTCTTTAAAGAAACTCCAATAGATCCAGAATTCAGCAGTAAGAGTGTTAACACACACACAGAAATCCCCCCACATCACCCCCATCTTATACAGTTTACATTGGCTCACAATTAGTTTCTGTATTCAATATAAAGTTCTCCTCACTACATTTAAAGCTCTCCTACATCTCCATGGGATGTTTTCATGTGTTTCCTTTTCTATGGTGTATGTGTATGTTGTGAAGTGAAGTGAAGTGAAGTGAAGTGAAGTGAAGTGAAGTGAAGTGAAGTGACATACGGGGGGGCAGTCGTGGCCTAATGGTTAGAGAGTCTTATTCGTAACCCAAAGGTTGTGGGTTCGAGTCTCGGGCCGGCCACGACTGAGGTGCCCTTGAGCAAGGCACGAAACCCCTCAACTGCTCCCCGGGCGCCGCAGCATTAATGGCTGCCCACTGCTCTGGGTGTGTGCTCACTGTGTGTGTGTGTGTGTGTGTGTGTGTGTGTGTGTGTGTGTTCACTGCTGTGTGTGTGCACTTTGGATGGGTTAAATGTAGAGAACAAATTCTGAGTATGGGTCACTGTACTTAGCCGTATGTGTGATGTTTACTAAACCTCCTTAATTCTGTTTGATTGTATATCACATCATGTAAAGAGTCATTGAGATTGTTGAAAGGTGCTATATAAATAAACTTCTTCTTCTTCTTATTATTACTATTATTATTATTATTATTATTATTTTATTTTACATTTTAATTTGGACTTTTTTTAGAAGGGCAAAGGGTGGGGGATGCTTTCATTTTACAGCAATCATAGGGAAATAATGTTTATTACAATTATTAAGTTTATGTTATTAAGTTTATGTTAAGTTATGGTATTATTTAAAATGGTAAAAGTGGACACCAAAATTTTATGCATGATGTAATGATGTCAGTCTTGAATCAGATCAGTTCATGTGTGTGTGTATTCTCTACAAACAGTGTGTCCGATGAATGACGTCATTAATAAACTAATATTCACAAGACAAAGACCAAATCAATAAATGTTATTTTTATTTAGTATTAAATGGATTGTTTGCATTAATATTTAGTTTGTGCTACAACTCTGGTAATAAGAATAGTGACATTTCACTGCTTTTGGTTGACGTCTTTGCGGCTTTCCGCCGATTAACGTTATAAATAAACGCCTCCAGCTCTGACTGCGCGTGCACGCTGCGCGTTCCCGTGCGTCTCCATTTTAATAAAACAGACAGCTCATGACGCACTTTTAAAACACTACAACACACGCGTGTAAAAAAATCGCTCTTGGATCAAACTGATAAATAATTTTCTTTCCCATCGACGACACGTCCTGCATTTTAACGTCCTTTTTATTGTTTATTTCTGAAAGTAAAAATGCTCCTTATAGTTTTAGAGTGACTGAGATCACACACAGGGGGCTGGAGACACCCTAAAGAAGGCCTAGAACTGCCTCTGCCTTGTATTCATGTCTGCTTATGACCAAACAACATGTTTATTTATGTTTCTATATCATATAGTTTATATACATTTCCCTATAGTTACAAATAATTCCCATAAATTAAGATTAAGTACCAGATTAAGTTCCCGTTGAAAGTTTCAGTAAGTTTACCGAAACTTTCCGCCCCTTTGTAACTCTATAATACACGACATTATGTAGCGACAACCGTGGTTTTAAATAGCTGTATGTTAAAATACCCCTATTATAATCCTTCTTATTAAAATCTATTAAATCCAAGTGTGGGAATAAAAGTTAATGTCGTTACGCAGTTTAACTAATAACAGTTGTACATATAGCGAACAAGGAAGAGCTACGATGAGCTAATGCTAAAGCTAGTTTTCGACATGAACAGAGGAAATAATAATAATAAACAAAGCTAAATATAAAAATACAGAATAATACCAGATATGTGGTGTATTAGCGGTGTTAAGTTACAACGGTGTTACATTTCATGTCGTTTATATGATGTAGTGTAAAAATAACAAGGAATTAGCCGCCTGGGGCCGAAGCTCAAACTGCCCCATCCTCCCTATTTAAGCGCACTTGCTTTGTGGTGCACATACAGCGTTCCAGTGACCTACCTAGTGCACTACTTGTCAATACGAAACACAGCCACGAGACACGTTAGCTAGCGCTGTATTGTTTGGGTAAGAATCGCTCCATCATCGTTTAATAGATGAACAGAGGAAATAATAATAATAAACAAAGCTAAATATAAAAATATCGATGTATAAAGGATTTAAACGTGTAGAAGTCCTCACCTTACGGTGGTGTTATAGCCTGTAATCCGCTGTCGAACTAGGCTTTCGCTTTCATTTAGAGGCTTAGTAGTGCGCATGCGCAGACAGTGTGGCCTTGCGGTGTGGTGCGCATGCGCAGACAGTGTGGCCTCGCGCTACAATGACACGTACTTTTTTCCCCTTATTGAATACAAAAGTATAAAAACAAAAAAGGCAAATAATCTCTACAGGAGTAAATAGTAGAAATGACAAACTTAACAGAATAAGTAATAGATTATTGTGAAAAGACAAAATAACAAACAAACAAATAAATAAATAAAAAGATAAAAATAAATAAACAGACATTTGAAAAAATAACTTACACGAACTTAAATAGATTGGAAAAGAAAAACCAAAACAAATTAAGGGAAGTATCAGAATAAATCAAATGTCAAAAGATATAGCAGCTTCTTAGCACTCGGACCTCACATCTTATTAAGGGCTTTGGAAAAATTATGAATATATTGATGATATATTTTGCTAAAATAACAATATTATTAAGCAAAAACAGAATTAACACAGCAGTCTTTGGGTTTTCCAAATAAGATATGATGTAAAGAAAAAACTAAACTATCAGCAACCACCTTTTTATGTATCAACCAGCCCTGAATTGATATCCAGAAGAGTTTGGAGAAATAGCATGAAGAAAAGATATGATCCGTGTCTTCAGGATGGCTCTCACAGAAGGGACAGGGGACAATTTCTATATTAAATTATTGATTTAGGAATTTGTTAGAAGGATAAATATCATGTAAAATTTTGAAGAGTGTTTCTTTTGCTTTAGGAGGAGCAGGAAAACTTAAATAAGCAGTTGTAAGATATTTTACAGTATTCTTAACAAACATGTGATCTAATTCGTTTCTTTTAACTTGACAGTGTAACTGGGTTTTAACACGACATGTCTTATATACTTGTTAGTACAAGTATCACTTTTAAAATTAATATTTCTAAAGTTTAAAGCTGGAAGAACTGAACTAACTTTAGCATAAGAAAAGACGCCTTTCATCAGTGTTTTTATACCAGAAGGTATCACATTAATGACAGTGAAGAACTCTTTCAGGTGACAGGTAAAGCCATGCTTCAGTGTAAAGGCATTATAGTCTAAAATGTTCCCCTTCTCATCCATTAGATCTCTCACTGACCAAATACTTCTGCTTAGCCAGTTCTTATAGCATAAAGATTTGTTCCTGTGCAATATATATTTGTTGTTCCAAATCGAAGCATTATAAGGAGTAAAATTATATGTATTTTAATTTCCAAAATAAAAGTACTTCTTGGTGGAATGTTGATGGTTTCACTGAGAGTTTGGATAAATCTGAGAAAAAATTGAATTCCACCAAATTCTTGAAACAGAGCTGAGGGGGCTGTAAACCAAAAACTTTCTTCTTTACACAAAAACATTTTAAACCATTTAAGTTTTAACAAAATATTCATGTTCTCAAATTCAATTACATTCAAAGCATCTTGTTCATAGGATTTAATAATGTCTGCTTTTTTAATATAATGGGCTTTGTGCCTCTAAATAAAATTATACATTTTTTTGGGAACGTGTTTTAATAAGATTCGAAGGGGAGCTGAAGAACGAGCGGGATAAATCAATCTTGATAAGTATTCATCTTTAGTTAGCAAAATTTGACCAAAAATTTAAATGTCTCTTTGTAACCAGCCAATTTTCAAAATTTTCTTTTGTACTTATTTTCTGGTCTTTGGTAATTGTAATGCCTAAATATTTCACCTTATCTTTTACCAGGATATTATGCAGACAAGTGATATCACTCTGAGTTAGGGCAAGAAGTTCACATTTGTTTAAATTCAGCTGGAGTCCTGATACCTTAGAAAATGTATTAACTACATTTAAGCTTCCGCCACACATCGTATTTCTCACGCAGAAAAACTGACTATTTATCATATATTTAATAAGCCGCAGTGCCCAAAACGTATCATTCCGCACCGCTGTCTCTATGGAAACGGGCAGGAACCAAGCGTCTCAGTTCTTAGTCGAGCCTGACACTTAGCAGCCAATCAAAAACAAGAGGCTACACAACAGCCAATCAGAAAATAGCACTACTGTATCTGGGTAAGATTTAACACAACAACCAATGAAAAAAAGCAGATCCTGGAATTGTTCATCATCGTCCTCGTTCCCCTACAGAGAAAAGCCCTGGAGCTGCGAGCATCACTTTGAGCACAGAGTAAGTCATGATCTCCTGTTTAATGTTACAACTCATTCACAACGTGTTTAACACAAACAATGACATTGTGACTGCTGTTAGAGACGTTTCCCAGATCATCAGCAGGAGTTTGTCATCAGTGTCTGTAACTTAGTCAGCAGTTTTACAGCCTGGTCACTGACAACACCTGCTCAGGACATGTAGTCTAGGGTCAGTGGTTCTCAAACTGGGGGCCCTGAGATGGTGCCAGGGGGCCCCGGGTCACTGACAACACCTGCTCAGGACATGTAGTCTAGGGCCAGTGGTTCTCAAACTGGGGGCCCTGAGATGGTGCCAGGGGCCCCCGGGTCACTGACAACACCTGCTCAGGACATGTAGTCTAGGGTCAGTGGTTCTCAAACTGGGGGCCCTGAGATGGTGCAGGGGGCCCCGGTTTTATGAAATTTTATAAAATAATGAATTTATCATAAATTAAATTTCAGGAAAATAAGGCTACTAACCTCCAGCACTACATTGTATAATTTTATATGTTTTGTTTAATTCAAATATTTAGTTTTGGAAAGTTTTATGTCATAAATTTTCGGGGGGGGGGGGGTGTCAAGTTTCAATGAACTATGGAAATTTTAAAGTAAAACTGCATTAGTTAAGTAACTCATCGAGAATGTTTTCTATATATTTAATAATTTTTAAATATTGTTAAGTCATAAATAATGAGAAACATGGCAAATTTAATTTTAATATAAAACTGTCTGATACAACGCAATATTTACTCTTGGCCCACGCCTCTTAGTCAAGTTTGATTTTTGACTTCACAGAACAAAGTTTGGGCTCCTCTGGTCTAATCTAAAGGGTTCATATATGTATATATAGTATAGTACTCCTGAGCCCTGCCATATGGCTGCTTGGCCTCCATCCAGACCCACACACAGTACCCTGTCAGACGGCCTCACAGAACCACATGTGAAAGCACCACCCTGTAACTCTCAGTGAACTGTCACTTCTTTGAAATTCTGCTATATCTGAAAATTACTGTGAATAAACTGCACATAAGACTGTTCTGTCCCCTCATGTCCTGTGTTCAATATGTAGTAAATAATGATAAAATTATATAAATATTAACTTTTATCCTCTGGCCTGTGCTACAAATGTAGTTTATGTACGATTCTGATTACTTCAATCTTTTTACAGTAAAAATTGCTGATTTCACATTTTAACCTCACTCAGTTCAGTGCCTTACAAACTGGTGCGTGAGCTTTGCTATGGAAAATACAACCTGAGGTGTGCCACGTGTCTGTCTGTAGCTATCACCCTGTAAATAAACTTACACTGTAGATCAGCTGTGTGCTTTTCTATGGGAGACTTATACTGAACCCTCAATCTATCACTCATAAAAAGTCCTGTCCACACAAGTCTGGCCACCTCCATGCTCTTTGCTGGCTTAGTGGGCACAAGTGTGTAATGTTCACTGTGATGTATTAAAGTGCCTTCTTTTATGTCAACTGAAAGTCTTTTTCCTGTCCTCACTGACAGCTGGAGTGATCGTAATTTTTGGAAAGTCCTGCTTGTCTCCTTTGTCCTGTCGAAGTCCTCTTACTGTGGCATTTCTGTAGCTTCTTGATAACACCATGAAGATCTTGTCCTTCAAATTTTTAAATGAGGTGTGTTGAATTTGAGTCTGTCTTAACTTTAAGGACCTCTTCATATCTCCATCCATTTCTATCTAGGAGACATCCCAGCTTTGTGAAGCTCTTCATCAGAAGGGTCGAAGGGTTCATCAGAAGTCCAGTTTCCTCGTTTGTTCACGATGCTTTTTAACTGATTCTCTAGGCTTGTAGCACTGACTTATAAAATAGTGTAATCCACACAGACTCATCAGAGACTCACCTCATCACCTTTAAGTAAAAATAAGTGTCTAGTCCAAGGTTGGCTGCTTTTTGCAGAATTAGACCTGCTCTTTGTGTCCAAGCCTTTATGCTCTTTAAGGTACAGCAGTCTCTGAGCTGCTTGTAGTCTGAAGGCTTGCATGTGACACTTAATGTCCACCAGGCCTTGACCTCCTTCTTACATTGGCACAGAAAGTGTTGAAGCCTGTATGCAGTACTGTTTACTCCAGAAAATAATCTGTACGGCTTCTCTGTATTTTACTAATCAGTTCATCAGTTTGTTCCATGACTATTCTTTTGTGCCATTAGAAATAAAAATGCGTAGTGTAAAAATAAGACGATGATGTTGAAGATCTTAATGAAGAACAAGAAGTTTATTCCATATAGCAGTGACAAAATACATGACGTACTTTGGGTTCATCGGCGTCAATAAGAACCCAGAGCAAATCCTGCTCACGCATTATATACAGTTTTCCCTTTTGGTAATTTAAATAAAGTTCTGTTTTGAATGTGTATTGAGTGTAAGAACTGAATGTCTCCCAAATGTCTGGGCGACACCTTGTTGTCTAACTGATGTCTTTAAATGTTAATCATGGTCACGTACACCTTGTCTTGGTATTGTTACAATGGTTATCAACCAAGTGGTCACTTTAAATGGTAATCGCAGTCACGTAGTCCGTTTGTTTATGGTGATCCCTAATGTCCTGCTACCGTTCCAATATTTATGATTGAATAAAGTTTATATGTTTAGATCCTAAACGTATTACCTTATGATACTATGATACTTAGGAATGAGCTCTTTTTAGATGTGTACCTTGGAGTGGAATTTGGGAGCAATTTCTGTAATTTCTTACAGTCCCCCCTTTGATGCTTTTGGCCCTGAAGCATCACATCACTTCCTTAATACAGATCACACCTCCCATTTTTGGGTCGGTGCCCAGTGTCGGTGAAGCCCTGCCTTAGGTCGTTCCCCTTCGGCCCTCAGAGAATCTTACCCGTCATCGAAACTTCACCTCACAAACACTGGTTTTAGCTCCATTCCATAAGGCAAACTTATCACAGGTTTTCTTCTTACAATTTGGTTCTATGTAAAATATTACTTGGGTTTGGAGCAGAGACATTCAGAAAGAATGAGAAAGATGCATACGCAAACAGCAGTTTTTAAAGTTACATCCCAAATCAGATCAGAATTAACCAAATCACCACCATGCATTTGTTTAGACAAAACATTATCTTTTCCTACAAGACCTTGTTGAGCTTTGACAATATGCTCATCCTTTCTTTGCATTATGACATAATGACTAGGGATGCAACAATACAGTTAGCCAGTTAGCCACTGTAACAATACAGTTACAGTTAACCATGGTTTCGGTTCGGTTCGGTTCTGATGGCTTAACACATAAAAGTGTTTTTTGTTATTCTATACTTAGGCAATAGGAACAGTGAGAGGTTAAGAAGAAACAAATAAAAACGATTTATTGCGAAACTCCTTTATTTTACTTAAAAGCAAAGAAAAGTCCGCTGGTTCCTAGTGTTTTGTACAATATAAACATTTTTTATTTTAAAATGAACACTGACATCTCACAGCTGCTGGGAGCCCATGTACAAACTGGGGAACATAAATTACTAAATTTTGAAAATAAACATACATGTGAAGTTAGTGAACATAAATAAACCATCTTAATTAAACTTAACAGTACTCCAGTACAGTATCCTTCATTCAGAATGTAAAGTGCAATTTCACTTAGGTCAGCTATCTATTCCTGTATTTTGAGGTTCTTCTGTAAAAAGATAAGCCTGTCACCATTCTCTGCAGCAAGGCGAGAGCGTTTTGCACTTACAATGTCCCCGGCAGTAAAGACAATTCTCTCACTCGCAACAGAGGTTCCTGGGACACAGAGGTGTTGTTGTGCAGCTTTTGCTACATGGGGAACTATCCATAATAGTAAAATCAGACAAGTTAAAACATATAAGTATTTAGGTGTAACGATTGATGACGTTAACATGGAAGGATCACATCGATGCTCTCTGTAAAAGAACAAAGCTGAGAATGTATTCGTCGTCTTAGGTCTTTCGGCGTAAGCAAAAAGATTCTTCTTTTGTTCTTTACGTCTGTAATAATGAGTGTACTGCAATATTACAACTCTATTTGGTATAAAAGCCTGTCTGTTAAGCTAAAAACACAGCTGTTTAATCAATTAAAAATCTGCTCAAGGATTGTTGGCATGCCTCTAGAGAAGCTTTATGACTCAACTTATTATAATAATTTGTTAAGACTGGCTAATAATATAATTTCTGATCCCAATCATGTTCTGCATAATGAGTTTGAACTACTACCATCAAATCGGAGGTACAGAATCCCACCAGGCGATGCTTGAGCTAAATAAGACACTTAATCGTAAAGTGTTGTAAATGTGCTGGGGGTTTTTTTTGTTTGTTTTTTTGAGTTTGTGGATTATGTGATGTTGTGTAAGTGATGATCGCTGCAAACATAGAAAATATTCTGTGATGCAAGAAATATTTCAGACATGTTCTGACAATAAAGTATCATCTTGTGTTTTCAATACTAACCCAGTTAGGTAATAATAGTGTGGAAGGTTTTCTACACAATCTGAAAACAAGTGTCACTGAGGGACACGTACGTCAGTATAAATGACTTCAGGTGTAATATCTTTTTGGTCAGAGCAAAAGAGGGGATGAAGTGACTAAAATAAAGTCTGACAAGATATTTACATGTTTACATTGTCATCATTTGTGAATATGAGAATCAGACTTCAGAGCAACTGTTCAAGACTGAACAAGAAAAAAGAACTGAAAACATCATACAAACATCATACATCATAAAAATATACATGTTTATTATTGTTTTGTGAAGTTTAAAAGGATGTTACATTAAATTTAAAATGAAATAGCAATATAGTGCTGAGGTGGTGAAATGAACTTCCAATATAATACAGGTTCAAAAGCGTATAAAAGATTCATTCCCATACACAGTACCTGTACAATAAGGCAGTTAGCTGTTGCTGGTGAAATCTGTGATCACTACATTGCTATTTTCCATCTAGATGTAATTATCAGGAAATGTAAGCTGAAACTCTGGTCTTTTCTCAGATAGTTATGTTTTGTTCAGACTTTTATATACAATAAATATAAAAGTCTACACACCCCTATAAAAAGGGAAGTTTTTTGTGATGTAAAATCCACCTTTTCCTCCCTTAATAAGAAATACAGGAGTCTTGAAGAAATACATGAATGAATCACTCTGAAAGGTTTAAAAGAAAGAACTGATTTCACCTTAGCCAAGACGGAATCAAAAGAAATAAAACGAACTAGACAACAGAACTAATCTGTCAAATTTAAGTCTTTCTCTACAGCAGCAGCTCTTTAGCTGTAAATATGATTGAATTGAAGAAATACATGAATGAATCACTCTGAAAGGTTTAATGGTATTTGGCAGGTCTTTATATATAATAACTTCTCCAACATTATTTTCTCCTCCAACCATCATTTTGGTTTCTGTCCACATTAGTCATGAGTTAAAAAAAACAAAAACAAAATGTCCACTAAATTAAAAATATATACTGTACACACACACACACACACACACACACACACACACACACACACACACACAGACACTGAAGTAATTATACTGACATACGTGTCCTTTAGTGACACTTGCTTTAGGATTGCGTAGGAAACCCTCCCACTATCCCACTAAAGGATGTGCCCTAGTTTGCACGGGTTAGTTTTGAAAACACAAGATCAACAATTAGAGTTGCTCTTACCTTGAACGCAGGTGTCCTTCGAAGTCCCTCGGTCTTCTAACAAAGGTTCTGCTCCAAGTTCTTCTACCTATTCTATTGATTGTATCTTTAGATGAAGAAGTCAGACTTAAACCTTTTGTCTTTTCAGGATCCTCACAATGGGAGGCCTTGTTTTTATTAAAAGTAGTGTAATACAGATAGATGTGTGTGTAATATATGTAAAGTAAAAGAAAATTACAAACAAAAATCTCCTTCAATAATCAAACAATTCTAGCGTAAGTAGAAATAAGTAAAATGCAAAGATAAAACAAACCAAGAAACACTTTCCAAGTGTGAGCCTGAGTTTGTTTCTCCTGATGCACTCTCTATAAGCAATAACAGAGTATAACACAATGAGCTTGGCTCTAGGTGAATGCACACCGATAACTGGTTCTAAACCCTATTTATACCATTTATTAGTATGATCTCATAACGTCATTCTGCATATCGTCAGGTCTCTGATGACCTCATGCTTCTGCAGAACATCCTGAGATGTCCTCCTCAGCTGCACGGCTGATTGTGTTCTTATGCTGCTGACACAAAACCTTGTGATTTCCTTTTTTAAGCTTTCACTGTTACTCTTTGTCTTAATATCTAAACATAATGAAATTATATAATTTCTTAATCACATAATGGTTACATACACTCATATAAAGGTAAAGGAAACTTATCATTATAAAAATGGAAAAAACTTATAACAATTCTGTAATCTTCTTTCAGCAAGATGATGGGTCTTGACCCAACTGTCTAGGTACAGTGTCTGTTCCTCTGTGTGTTGAATCAGGCTCCTTCTAGATCTTTTCTTTACAGATTTAATCAGATATATTCAATTTCTTTATGACAAATAACAATTCCCCCATTTCTTTTAGTTTATTTTCCACAGCTTCCCTTTTCCTCGCTCTCTGTCTTTGTTGTCTTTTATTTCTTTTCTCTCTTTTTGCTGCATTAATTTCACTTTGTTTCTTTATAGTATTGGATGAGATTGTCACATAAGGATAACCATGTGTACGTTGTATGGCAGTTACATGTGATATGGCAGTTACTCCACTCCTAACATTTCTATTCACAAGTTACTCTGGACACATTTTTGTCTAAGCTTAAACAGGAAAACAGAATGTTGGCTTCTACAAAGCGACATAAAAATATCGATATCAATGTAGTTTATTTCTACATTATATCTACCTCATGGCTGCAGGAACATCAGCACCTGAAATCTTTATATCCACTATAAGTAAGAACAAACACACACTGGTATTATAATACTGGAGAGGAAGGAATTCATATCCACTGGTATTTGTACACTATATGGAGTTTAAAGACGACAAAAAATACAACATAAAAATACCAATATCAATGTAGTTTATTTCTACATTATTACCTAAATTAAGTTGCGGTTCTTTCATCTGACGTGAAGACCAAACAGAATGAAAATACAATAGAAGCTGTACAAAGACAAATGCAGTAATGTTACTCATTGTGGAACTGTGTCTTGGTTAAATGATAGTGATTTAGAGCTTAATTTAAAAACACATTTTAGATCTAATATACATTTGCAGGTGAGTTCTTCACTCAGGCGGATGTTGGTGTAAAGGCCATCATTGGATCAGGACTCTTCAACATCCTCTTCATCACTGGACTGTGTGGGATTGCTGCTGGACACGTGTGTGTGCTTCTTCTGTGTGTCTGTGTGTTTTGTGTGTGTCTGTCTGCGGTTGTTAGTTGTGGTTCTTTCACCCGACATGAACCTCAAACAGAAATCGCTGCCATTATTGTGATTGTGACGATCACTTTTTGTGAAAAAGTCTCAGTCAGATCAAACGGAGGTTGTAGGCTGAGGCAGAGTGATGTCGGGAGTCGAAACACAACAGAGACAGGACGGTGTGCAGGAATACTGCTGCTTGTGTGAGGAGAAACTTCACCGTTTGTTGGTTTGATGCATGTTGCTGCAGGGAAGGATTGTGTTTTTGTGGAAGGGTTTTCTTCTATTGACTGCCGTAAGTCCAGAAAGAGAAGGTCCTGTGTGATAGTTTACTATTTTTGGTTAACCTTATTTCTGCAGCTTTGCAGGCTCTTGTATAAAGTGTTACTCCTTTAGCTGCCACATGTGATTTTAAACGTGAATGTTAACGGTTTGTTCTAGTCTCGTTAATTTCTGAGTATTTGTATAATCAGACAATATAGCAGCTTCTCCCTAACTCAGTCTCATAGCCATGCTAGCACAGATAGCATCAACTAATTAATCAGCTCCTTGCATTGCTAGTAACAACGTGATGGTAAGTACAGACCCTTAAAGATTTGATCCAGGCTTCTTATTAAACAGAACTTGAGTATTCCACCAGCAGCTTCTTTAGACAGACTAGACTAGACAGCCTTCCTGCCAATTTGGACTGAAAAGTTTGGAGAGAAAGGAATTAAGAGGAGGTGAATCTCTTTCCCATTCAGTTGTCTAGGCTTGTTCCCTTCTGTCTGCTTTGTTTTTATCCTTTTTTTTAAATTTGTGAATCTATATACACATGTTTTGTTCATGATCATGTGAATTAACTGGTGTGGTGTGTGTGTGTGTGGTGGTGTGTGTGTGGTTGTCAGGTGCTGCTGTTGAAGAGGTGGGCTGTGATTCGGGACTCAGTCACATACATGCTGTCTGTTCTGTGGCACTGATTGGTGTAAGTTCTGCTGCAAACACAATTCAGAACTCCATGTGTTCAGTAATATCTCAGTAAACATACCACACATTTCATCAGTTTGATAGATCTGCTAGACCTCATTTGAACACACACACCATTGTGTGATGTCACTTTGACCTTCCTTTTTGTGCTCTAATATTTCTAGTCATCTTACTCTGTTCTTTTTCTGCTCTAGATTACCCATGATGGGAAGATCAGTATGGTGAGTGTGTGATGTGTTTCTGCTGATTGTTGATGGTGTGATTAGCAGAATTGGACCTTTACACACCGTCTTCTTCTTTGCAGGTGGGAAACGTTTGCTGTTGGTGGGTACTGTATGTGGATTACATTTTGATCACAGATGGTGAGGTACAGAGGATTTTTATATTATGGTCCATTTTTTCTCCCCAGGTTGGTTCCCTTATACTTGCTCTCCCGAACCAGCTGACTGCCCCTTAGCGTATAACAAATACCAGCTAGGGACAGTTGAAGCCTCCCATCCTTCCCCCTCTGACGCATCAGAAGCTTGTGTTAAAGTTTAGTAGGTAGACGTGGTGTTAAAGTCCATCAGTATGGTGTTATTGAGTTCTGATTATAAATATTGTAATATTTGTGCCAGTAAAGGAATAGCTGATTGGTGAGTGTTGTTGTATAAATATTAATAAAAAGGCCCTCCAGGATTTTGTGAGCACAGAACTATATGAACGACAAAAATCAAGCAAATTCCCTGATATTAGTGGAGCCATTATTTAGCTATGAACACAGACTTTCTGCAGAATTTGGGGCCAGAACCATCATGTTGGATATCACCAGTTGCACTTAAAGCCAAAGCCTTCTTTTTGATTACTTTCTATGACACCACTACCCTTGACGAACCTTAATTACATCCATGTCTTCATTGTTAAGTAATTTAACGAATCATGGTGCTTGATTGAGTATCCAACTATCATCTTATTAACTCACTATCGTTTATTAAATATGTATATACAACACATTTCTGCACCTTTCAGCCATTTTCTCCTCTGATAAAGAAACCTCTTTTAGCCTCTAAATGTCCCTCCTCACGTCGAAGCACTTTTGACCGTTAAGCACTCTTTTAAGTGGTTAAGATGCTTCATGGAATTAACTTTATCTTTACCTGGGATCTTCTCCTTAAGTTTACGGGGGGGACTGGGGGAACGACCACAATCCTAAGATGTTAAGCAAGTCTTTTCTACAGATTTTCAGATACAACAAGGGCCTCTGAAGTTTTTGGGACTTGAAGTGAGTGTGTTTTAAGGCAGCTATAAGGCGATAGGAAACGTATCACAGCTGACAGGACGATATTTTTGCTGAAGATGAGAGAAGAAATTTGGCTCATCATAAAAATTCCTTATCCAATAATGAAAGCAGGCTGAGGGGAGTTTACATCATTTGAATTTTCATATGAAAATGAAAATATCTTGCTTGTTCATTGAGGTAGAAAATGAGGCCACGGCATCAAGAAAACTCACCATCGTCACTCTGTGTGTTGGCACTGATGAATGTAAACTCTACAAATAGTAAAAAATAATTCCATAACTTAGTGCAAATTTTTTTAGTTCCCCTAACACTTGATTTTTTGTGTGTATCTCGGTTTGTTTTCTGTCTCAGATTTAACTCACCCATACAGACTTTTTTCGGGAACGAACCATCAAGTGGACACGAGCGAGAGAACGGTAATGATTGTTGTGCTTCTGTCTCCGATGACCCTTCGTTTCCTTTGCTGTGTTCAGGTAAAGGTTAAACAGACAGGCTGATCATCACTCTCTATTTAAATGACATTTAAGTCCATCTTTTAGTTCTATAGTATATAAGGTTAATGAGATCCAAAGAAGGATTTATGAATTGATTTGTATTGGAAAATTAAAATGGATTTACCTGTAATTCTTTTTATCAGAGAGAGAGAGAGAGAGAGAGAGAGAGAGAGAGAGAGAGAGAGAGAGAATGAATAAGAATCAAGAGAACTAATAAAAACACAAAAACCTTGTACATTTAGTTATTATTGTGTTATGATTATTAATTTAAAAAACCTTGCCAGTATCAAACAGTGTAATACAGTTGTGTCACAAAGTTCTAGCTTTTTAATTAATTATATAATCCAGTTATAATAATAATAATAATAATAATAATAATATATAATAATAATAATGTGTCTAAGTATTGTATATATCGTGTGTGTATCTGTGTGTGTGTATCTGTGTGTGTGTATCTGTGTGTGTGTGTGGTGTGTGTGTGTGGTGTGTGTGTGTGGTGTGTGGTGTGTGTGTGTGTGTGTGTGGATGGTGTGGTGTATCCATGCTTTTGCTGCAGTCTGATGAAAGGTAATCCCTTGTGTGCTATCTTCATTTTCTCTCTCGTTTCTTCAGAGACATAACATCTTTGAAGCTTAATTTCTGCTTTGAGTTCAGTAGCCTGTCTGTTTAGCCAAACCAAACCCTGTTTCATGTCTTGTTATGGAATAATTCTCTCTGATTCTGTGCGTTTCAACAACTAACTTCGTACTTTGTACCTTTGAATAAGGTACGATCCGGGCGAGGGGACAAGCGAAGGTACGGTGCAAAGGATTCCACGAACAATCCGGGCAAAGGACAAGCAAGGACCATTTGAAGGAGTCCACGGACGTTCCGGGTGAGGGGACAAGCAAGGACCCAGTCAAAGGAGTCCAACGGACAATGGAGCGGCCGACCTCATACCGTTCTCTATACCAAGTAAGAAACATACAGAGCTAAGGAACGGGTGTGATGTTTCTGTACCTCTCTGTAACTGGAGAACAAATCACACTTATGGTAGATAATTAGTTGGAGTTGTGGCATTTAGTAAACAATTAAAACCTCATTAAACAATCTCAGTTGATCCTTCATCAGAAAGCCAGATGGTGACAGAAGCAGGATAAACTCTGAGATGATGAAACCTTGAGCTTAAATCCAAGTCTATTATATCCAAATGAAATGACATTTTCAGACATTTTTGCCATTCATTTCATTGCCTAAGCAATTTCAGTCTTAAGGCCATCTGTCAGGACTCAACCCCGGACTTTTGGCCACGTGCCCTTTTTGTTTATCTTTCTCATCACGTGTCTTGCCCCCGCCTTCGTCCGCCCCTCCCTGTCTTCACACCTGATCCTTATTGTGTCATCGTGTCTTTTTATATTTAAGTGGCCGCGTTGCCGAGTGCAGCGCGGAATCATTAGTTACGTTTACCCCTCGTCGTCGCCTCACTTCCTTCGCGGAGGATGTCACCATACCGTTTTTGCCCCTTTTTTATTTTTTGGTTGCCCTGTGGCATCGCCCCCGCATATTTTTCGGTGAAGGACGTCGCTCCACTTTCGGTTCCGTTTCCGAGGAGGGCGTCGCTTCACTTCTTCCGCGGGGGGTGCTGCGGCCCAGGGCGAAGGACTTTTCCCACCCCCTCCCACCCTTCATATTCTGGTCATCGGGACGTGGATCCGGCAGCGGTGCGTCGGGGTTATGTGCGGCCCTCCAGCTCAGCTGTGGACGTCGCTCGGCCCTCCAGCTCGGTTGTAGACGTCACTCGGCCCTCCAGCTTGGCTGTGGATGTCGCTCGGCCCTTCAGCTCGGCTATGGAAGTCGCGTGGCCCTTCTGCTCGGCTGTGGACGTCGCTCGGCCCTTCTGCTCGGCTGTGGACGTCGTTCGGCCCCTCTGCTCAGCTGTGGACGTCGTTCGGCCCTCGCTGGCTGTGTCCGCCGTGTGCCTTGCTCCCCCCACCTACCTCGCCGTGTGCCTTGCTCCCCCACCGGCCTCGCCGTGTGCCTTGCTCCCCCCACCGGCCTCGCCGTGTGCCTTGCTCCCCCCATCTGCCTTCGCCGTGTTCCTCGCTCCCCCATCTGCCTTCGCCGTGTTCCTCGCTCCCCCATCTGCCTTCGCCGTGTTCCTCGCTCCCCCATCTGCCTTCGCCGTGTTCCTCGCTCCCCCATCTGCCTTCGCCGTGTTCCTCGCTCCCCCATCTGCCTTCGCCGTGTGCCATGCTCCCCCCACCGGCCTCGCCGTGTGCCATGCTCCCCCCATCTGCCTTCGCCGTGTTCCTCACTTCCCCATCTGCCTTCGCCGTGTTCCTCGCTCCCCCATCTGCCTTCGCCGTGTTCCTCGCTCCCCCATCTGCCTTCGCCGTGTTCCTCGCTCCCCCATCTGCCTTCGCCGTGTTCCTCGCTCCCCCATCTGCCTTCGCCGTATTCCTTGCTCCCCCATCTGCCTTCGCCGTGTGCCTCACCCCCCCCCCCCCCAGACCTTGTCGGGGTTTGGCGCTTCGGGAGCCACGCCTCGAGGGGGGGGTACTGTCAGGACTCAACCCGGACTTTTGGCCACATGCCTTTTTGTTTATCTTTCTCATCACGTGTCTGCCCCGCCTTCGTCTGCCCCTCCCTGTCTTCACACCTGATCCTTATTGTGTCATCGTGTCTTTTTATATTTAAGTGGGCCGCGTTGCCGAGTGCAGCGCAGAATCATTAGTTACGTTTACCCCTCGTCATGTCTAGTCTCTGTTAAGTGTCTTCATTTGTATTGCTTTTGTTATCGTCTTTATGTCTTTGTCTTTATTATTTATTAAACCCCTTTCCTTTGAAGCTATCCTGCATACGGGTCTGTCTCCTTCCTCTTCCGGCTGTGACACCATCAGAGGAAGAACATCCACAGCTATCGTTATAGTTTCTCTGTGGTACCATCCACAGTTATCTCATGATGATCTTTAGGATGTTTGTCTCAGACCATCCTCAGCCTCAGCAAGTGAGTTTAAGGTGATGAGAAGTCCAGCCAGAAAAAAATGATGGATGAGGCAGGTCTGTTTATCAGAATGCAAAATTAGATGATTACTTACAAACAGCTGTATGTGGAATTGCTTCCATTACTACAGATGCTGCACCTTTTGTCCATCTTGACATCTGGTATAGCTGAGTATGACGAGAATAAAATTAGGGATTAATGGAAGATTCAGTTTAAACCACACAGCAATGTTTTTTTCTATTTAAATCTTCACCAGCTTTCAATGACACGATGATTAATTTAATCTGTTCACTGTACTGTGGAAATGTCTTCAGTTCACATCCAACACTGGTTGAGTTTCTTTCTTTTAGTTTAATGCTTTAGGCAGAAACTTATTGAGGTCAAACATGAGCACACATTCTGGATTATAAGATCTGCTCGAGAAACCGATATTCACTTGAATTCAAGAAAAAACAAACATGAATCTAGGGAAAGCTGTCAATCGTTCCTGCTTCAGCACAGACTGAGGAAGCCATTATTGTGGAAAAGAAGACAAAAGTATGGAGTGTCACACCTTTCTGCTCTCTCTCTGGTGTTCTGTGTGAAAAATGTTGAATTCAAAACTGAGTTCACCTAAACACAACATGCTCATGCATGAAATTTGACATTTTATTAAAAGATTAATTAGGGATTTGCTAAATGAGGTTTTAAATGATTGATGTGGAAGCCACTGTATTCTAGTTTAATTTTATTTTAATTAAAAATTATTATTATTAAAAAATCCATTGTATAGAAATACAATTGGGCCAGTCTTCCTTGTCTTCACCTCCAACTAGTTCAAAATGCAGCTGCACGCCTTTTAACTAAAGCACGGAAACGTGACCGCGGTTACGCAGTTCTGGCTTCAGTACACTGCTTGTCTGTCCAATTCAAGTTCTTTTATTTGTTTTAAAGCTCTAAATGGCCTCACCCCCATTGTACCTAATGTATATAAGAAGACAAGTATAAAGCAATGTTTTCAAGGAGTGCAAGCTGATAGAACTTCCTTTAAGCCTCAGAGCCCGACGGCATCGTCCGCGACATCACACGGGACCCTCCGATAAATATTTATATTATTTAATGAAGTTTATCGATTTTCTTACCTTTTTTCCCGCAGCAGAAAGCTAACGAGGCTAGCCATCACGGGGGTGTCTTTGTAGCCTTTACAGAAGGTTTTCTATCCAGCCTGGAACATGTGCATCTTTTCAGAGTTGTTCAGCAATAAATCAAAACGCTCACATCCAAGATTTATCCACTTGATGTCCATAATTTATAAACGTTCTGTCTATTTTTGGCCGCTAGCTTGATGCTAGCTGCCATTTTGGATCTCATGACGCTTTGCGTGAGGCTTTGACCAATGACAGGCTGATCCGTCAGCCACGTTGGTGTGCGTCATTACGCATGAACCCCAGCTCTGTTATAGTGGGGAGAGAGAGAGAGAGAGAGAGAGAGAGAGAGAGAGAGAGAGAGAGAGAGACTCACAGCAAGTAGTTTTGAGGAGAGAGAGAGGAGAGGAGAGAGAGAGAGAGAGAGAGAGAGAGAGAGAGAGAGAGAGAGACGCGCGCGGCAGTTTTGAGTAGTTTTGTGGAGAAAGTTTGAGGAGAAAGTTTGAGGATACACGGAGAACAATGGATCGTCGGAGATATATGGACACAAATCAAGCGCTGGCCTTTTTTGAAGCCATGCAGGATGATGAATATTCAGGAGAAGAGAGCTTTTTGACTGATGAGGAACTCGATTACCAGGATGGTCTAGACCCCCTGAAGAGTAAGTGATATTTATTTATTTACTGTAAAAGTATAAATAAAAAAAAAGTAATATGATAAAATAGAAATGCACACAGTAGCGTTTTCTAAATATAATAATAATAATTATTATATTGCCGTTTTCTAAATATGTAAAAATAAGTTCTGTAAAAGTAGTATTTCTTTTTTCTATGTTACAGAGTAGTAAGAGTTGTGGATTACACTTTGTCTCAGCCATTTTTTTGTCTGAGGTTTAGAGAGTTTACCTAGAGATGGTGACACCTTTTAGCTGTGGAGAGAATGTCTCATGGATGTTGTAGTGGCGGTAGGGCTTTCAACACTGCTCACCTTATAGCTGTAGTGGGTTGGGGGTACAGTAGCAATCTCAGCGATTGTTATCTCATGTTTGAAATAAAATACAAAAACACTCATTGATCTGATATGTATGATCTAATATTTTGCTTTATTTATTTGTTTTACAGTCGTGATAATGAAGACACCAGCCCACCCACCCAAGCCAGACAGGAAAGCTCCGATTCTTCCGCTGTGGAGAGCCCTTCCACTTCTGCTGCAGCACCCCAGCAGCTGCCAGGAATAGGACGGCTGCAGTCACGGTCACGAGGGAGAGCGCCGTCAAGATCCAGATCCGGCAGCTTGAGGGGTCGACAGAGTCCTGAATCCACTAGGTCGAGATCTAGATCACCACAGCCAGCAGCCCCAACTCCATCATGGAACAGAGAGAGTCAGCCAGACATCCCACCAGTGCCCAAAAGGTTCATCCCCACAAGAAAGCCAGGACATCAGCTCCGCCCCACATCCACATCCACACCATTGGACCTTTTCAAACTTTATGTCAGTGACACTGCAGCAACCACTTTGTGTAATAACACAAACACAAACGCTGCAAAAAACATTGCCAGTGGCAAAAATATTCCTGGAAAAACTTCATTGTTAAAGAATTTTTCAAATATTTAGGACTGACTTTCTTTTTTGCACTGGTGAGACTGACAAATATCTGGGACACACCCCCCTATTCTCACGCCACACCCCCCTATTCTCACGCCACACCCCCATATTCTCACGCCACACACCCCCTATTCTCATGCCACACCCCCATATTCTCACGCCACACCCCCCTATTCTCACGCCATACCCCCCTATTCTCACGCCACACCCCCATATTCTCATGCCACATCCCCATATTCTCACGCCACACACCCCCATATTCTCACGCCACACACCCCTATATTCACACGCCACACCCCCATCTTCTCACGCCACACCCCCCTATTCTCACACCACACCCCCAGATTCTCACGCCACACACCCCCTATTCTGACGCCACACCCCCATATTCTCACGCCACACACCTCCATATTCTCACGCCACACCCCCCCATATTCTTCACGCCAATCTCCATATTCTCACGCCACACCCCCATATTCTCACGCCACACCCCCCCATATTCTCACGCCACATCTCCATATTCTCTCGCCACACCCCCATATTCTCACGCCACACCCCCATATTCTCACGCCACCCCCCCCTATTCTTTTGCCTCACACCCCCCCTATTCTCACGCCACACCCCCCCCCATTCTCACGCCACACACCCCCTTATTCTCACGCCACACACCCCCCTATTCTCACGCCACACACCCCATATTCTCATGCCACACCCCCAGATTCTCACGCCACACCCCCATATTCTCACGCCACACCCCCAGATTCTCACACCACACCCCCAGATTCTCACGCCACACCCCTGCAGCAGTGAGGAAAACAAAAATGATACCAAATCATTTTATTATGGGACTATTCTTAGTAAACAATAGAATGTCAAGTCAATGACATCCCATAATAAAATGATTTTATTTAGATCAATCACAACTCATCAATCATGTCCAGATATCTGACTGGTGGTGGTGTCAGTATGGTATCAGTGTGGATAAATTAGCATTTTCTGATTTTAATTTTACTATTATATAGGTGAACATATAGGTGCATAATATACGTGCATACATGTACCTATATAGGTACATGTATGCACGCATATATGTACATATAATATAGGAAAACAGCCAATTTTATGTAGGTCACATATATCAAAACCTATATTGAAACATATATGTTTATATAGGTTCTTTCCATGTGGGTTGTAGCACTTTAGCATGCAGTAGGCTATCAGGAAAGGTTTTATATATATGTGTATATATGTGTACACACACACACACACACTTGTAGCACTTTAGCATGCAGTAGGCTATAAGGTAATATATATATATATATATATATATATATATATATATATATATATATATATATATATATATATATATATATATATATATATATATATATATATATATATGTGTGTGTGTGTGTACACACTTTCGATTCAATTCAATTCAAGTTTATTTGTATAACACTTTTTACAATAGACATCGTCTCAAAGCAGCTTTACAGAACATAAACATAGAGCAGAAGGTAAACATAATTAATGATAAAGGAAATAACGAATAATAAAAGAAATAAGAATTAACAGAATAAAAATTCTAGATTATTATTAGTTGTATATAGTTCACAATGTGTATGTATTTATTCCCCTATGAGCAAGTCTGAGGTGACTCAGGCAGCAGTGGCAAGGAAAAACTGCCTTAAATTGGTAAAGGAAGAAACCTTGAGAGGAACCGGACTCAAGGGGGAACCCATCCTCATATGGGTGACACTGGGGGTGTGATTGTAATATACAGTCAGGTAAATGTTGTATTGGTGTAAGGTTCATGGACTTCAGATCTCCTTGGTGTCACAGAGGCTAACTGGAGATGTCTCAGGATTCTTAGAGTCGGCCTCGGCTCAGTGGACGTCCAAAGGCTTCGTCCCACAGAGGACGTTGGGAGCTGGTACAGTGTCTGGATGCCTCGGGATGGGTACAAAGAGAGAAGCAGTGGAAAGGGATTAACATATCTGCTGTTCATAAAAATGTGCTGGTCTGATGTACTGGTGCATGATATTATGGGATGTATTATGTGTACGCCTGACTAAAGAGATGAGTTTTTAATCTACATTTAAACTGGGAAAGGTGTCTGAGCCCCGAACACTATCAGGAAGACTATTCCAAAGTTTGGGAGCTAAATAAGAAAACGCTCTACCACCTTTAGTAGACTTAGATATTCTGGGAACTAGCAGAAGTCCTGAGTTTTGTGATCTCAGAGAGCGTGAAGGATTGTAACGTGTTAGAAGACTAGTTAGATACATGGGAGCTAAACCATTAAGAGCCTTGTACGTAAGTAGCAGCAGTTTGTAATCAGTTCTAAACTTAACAGGTAGCCAGTGTAGAGATGATAACATTGGGGTTAAAGGTCATACTTTCTTGTCCTAGTGAGAACTCTGGCAGCTGCATTTTGGACTAACTGTAACCTATTTATTAAAGATGCAGGACAACCACCTAGTAATGCATTACAATAGTCCAGTCTAGAGGTCATGAAGGCATGAACTAGCTTCTCAGCATCAGATACAGACAGGATGTTTCTCAGCGTGATATTTCTAAGGTGGAAGAAGGCTGTTTTGGTAGTATGGGCGATATGATTTTTAAAAGACAAGTTACTGTCTAATAAACACCAGCTTAAAGCCTGACCATGAATACCTGTGTAATATTGTAAGTGATCTAGAAGAATGTTGTGGTCTATAGTGTCGAATGCAGCACTAAGGTCAAGTAGAACTAATAGTGACATACAGTCTTGGTCCGAAGCTAAGAACAAGTCGTTTGTAACTTTAACAAGTGCAGTTTCTGTGCTATGATGGGGCCTGAAACCTGACTGAAACTCTTCAGAGATGTTGCTCTCCTGTAAGAAGGAGCTCAGTTGAACAGACACAACCTTTTCAAGTATTTTAGACATAAACAGAAGATGTGAGATAGGTCTGTAATTTGATAGTTCATTAGGATCTAAGTTAGGTTTTTTGATGAGTGGCCTAATAACTGCCAACTTAAAAGACTTCGGGACGTAACCTAAAGATAAAGAGGAGTTAATGATATTAAGAAGAGGCTCACCAGCTTTATGTAACACTTCTTTCAGTAGTTTAGTTGGGATGGGGTCTAGTGAACATGTTGTTGATTTAGCTGTAGTAATAAGTTTATCTAACTCTTCCTGTCCTGTACTTGTAAAGCTGTGTAAAGCCTTAGGTGAGATTGTGTCACTGGTTGCTCTCATATGTTGAGCGTCACCTATTTTATTCCTGATACTTTCGATTTTATCAGTGCAGAATCTCATAAAGTCCTCACTACTGAAATGTGATGGACGTGTGTTCAGATTTCTGTTTTTTTGTTAAACTAGCCACTGTGCTAAATAAAAACCTGGGATTGTTCTGGTTATTTTCTATGAGTTTGCTCAGGTGCTCAGCCCTAGCAGCTTTTAGAGCCTGTCTATAGCTGGACATACTGTCCTTATACGCAATTCTAAACACCTCTAATTTAGTTTTTCTCCATTTCCGTTCGAGGTTACGGGTTTCTCTCTTGAGGGTGTGAGTATGACTATTATACCATGGTGCAAGTGTTTTATCTCTAACCTTCTGTAATCTGACTGGGGCAACAGTGTCTAATGTGCTAGTGAATATAGCGTCTATGCTGTTAGTCATTACATCTAGGTGGTTTGAGTTTGAGGGTACAGTAAGAAGTCCAGACAGATCAGGCAGGTTATTTGTGAATCTGTCTTTGGTGGTCGGAATAATGGTTCTACCGAGTCGATAACGTGGTGAGACACAGTTAGTCTGTTCTATAGGTAGTGTGTACATTATGATGTAATGGTCTGTGATGTCATCACTTTGAGGTATGATATCTATATCAGTGACTTCTATTCTGTGTGATATTATTAAATCTAGTGTGTGGTTACGTCGATGAGTTGCACTAGTGATGTTTTGTTTGAGCCCAAGTGAGTTTAGTAAGTCCATAAATGTGAGTCCTAAAGCATCATTTGTGTCGTCAACATGAATGTTAAAGTCTCCTACAATTAATGCTTTGTCAAAGTTAACCAATAGGTCTGAGAGAAAATCTGTGAATTCTCTAAGAAAAACTGTGTAGGGCCCTGGGGCCCTGGGGGTCTGGGGGTCTGTACACGGTCACTAGAGCAAGAGACATCAGGGATTTCTTTGTGTGCATGTGCGATAGTGTAACATTAAGGACGAGCTCTTCAAGAGAATAAAATCTATGCTGTGTTCTCTGGCTAACAGTGAGGTAATCACTAAGGATAGTGGTGACACCACCTCCACCACCTCCACGACCAGTCAGACGAGGCTCGTGCTTATAGATATATCCTGATGGTGTAGACTCGTTTAGACTGATGTATTCATTTGGTTTAATCCACGTTTCGGTGAGGCAGAGTGCAGTAAGGCTATTATCTAAGATCATTTCATTTACAATAAGTGCTTTGGGTGCAAGAGATCTAATGTTCAGAAGTCCAAACCTTAAGAACTGTTTTTGTTTGTTTCTTTGGCATTTTTCTGGTCTAATTACAGTAAGATTATTTCGAGAACTTCTCGTGTATTTACTTTTGGATCTCACTGCTCGGGGAACAGACACAGTTTCTATAGGGTGAGCTATGTGTGCATTTTCTGTGTCAATGTGCTGAGGTGAAGGATGGCTATTGAGATTTAAATTTAAAGAGTAGTTTACCAGTCAGAAGGTGTTCAGCGCCCTGGAGATGTGGTCCGAGAGGATCTCCGCTCCAACTCTGCTGGGGTGCAGGCCGTCAGCACGGAACAGCCTAGGATGTGTAGGAAACTAAAGTGTAGGAAAGCAGTCAGATTGTCAGGAGGATTAGCGTAGCTTCGGCTGTCTGTGCAGCAGACTCAGAAGAAACAAGTCGTAAACTTTACTCTTGTACACATTATATACACAAATAAAAGTAGTAATAACACTCGGTCAGACAAATACAGACGCTTTAACACACTTTGTCAGTGGTTATTTACTCTATATATTAGCCTTAAAACTCGCAGGAGACAAACAACAAACCTCTCACACCGATCTGCAGCTCTAAACTCCACCCCTTCATCCAATCATAATTCTCAGTATACCTGCAGAGGCGGGAATAAGAAGGACAAGGGCCAATCAGAAAGAAATGAACTAACCTGCTGGGCAAAGCCACGTTTTTAGACAGTGTATTACTAACAAACTCTTAAAGGGGACGTGCACAATTATTTTATCACAAAGACACAGTTATGATATTATATGAACCACAAACAATCATAAATGCCCCATTACATGAAAATAAAAGAAATGATACTTAATATAACCCCAGCTGGGCTACACTAATGTTTCAGCAGAACAAAGTCATTCAATATAGGGTTTTAGCAGCACAAAGTCATTCAAATTAAAAAGATACCAAGGGAAATGGGGGTCTTAAATTAAAGAACATTAAATATATGCATTACAAATATTAATAAATAAATAATTAAAGACAAATATATAGATTTAGAAATAAATAAAACATTTTCATTTGAAAAACATTTAAGCATCTGATGTACATGTGAACTAAGGGACACACACATACACACACATATACACACATACACACACATATACACACATACACACACACACACATATACACACACATACACACACACATACACACACACACACACACACATACATACATAGACACACACACATACATACATAGACACACACACATGCATACACACACATACACACATACACACACACACGAAAAAAAATACACTAAATGTCTCCTTTTTGTGTCATTTGCCCTCAAGTTTAAACCTTGCCCCATGTGTGTGTTTTAGGAGGGTGAGAGCGAGAGGCTCACAGAATCCTCCAAGAAGAGGAGGAGGAGATGATGAAGACTCTGGCACATGAAGAGGAGTTACAACATTTCTTCTCAAAAATACATGGTTCCTTTTGTGAACCCTGTGTGTGTGTGTGTGTGTGTGTGTGTGTGTGTGTGTGTGTGTGTGTGTGTGTGTGTGTGTGTGTGTGTGTGTGTGTGAAAGTGCTCTGCGATAGACTGGTCTCCTGTTCAGCCCTGTGCCCCTCAGGGCCGCTGCTCTACGCTTCAGCTGATGAGGTTTCCAGGCTCCTCATTTAGGGTAAAAATATATAAACAGGAAAAATAATAGAGCTCTATAATGTATAAAAGCAGCAAACTTATTCTACAGTTAAACTTTTATTATGCTATTTCAGGTTTACGTGCAGAAAAATATTCATTTTTAAGAAAGTAATAAAAAAAAAACGCCTTATGGGGAAAAAGGAATTTATTTACTGCATGTACAGAAAGTCGCCTAATAACATTTTCCATAGATGTCCATTTCTTTTAGAGTGTCTAGTAAAGTGTGTAAGAGTGTCTAGTAAAGTGTGTAAGAGTGTCTAGTAAAGTGTGTAAGAGTGTCTAGTAAAGTGTGTAAGAGTGTCTAGTAAAGTGTGTAAGAGTGTCTAGCAAAGTGTGTAAGAGTGTCTAGTAAAGTGTGTAAGAGTGTCTAGTAAAGTGTGTAAGAGTGTGTAGCAAAGTGTGTAAGAGTGTGTAGCAAAGTGTGTAAGAGTGTCTAGCAAAGTGTGTAAGAGTGTGTAGCAAAGTGTGTAAGAGTGTCTAGTAAAGTGTGTAAGAGTGTGTAGCAAAGTGTGTAAGAGTGTGTAGCAAAGTGTGTCAGAGTGTCTAGCAAAGTGTGTAAGAGTGTCTAGAGTGTCAGAGTGTAAGAGTGTCTAGAGTGTCTAAGAGTGTGTAGCAAAGTGTGTAAGAGTGTCTAGCAAAGTGTGTAAGAGTGTCTAGTAAAGTGTGTAAGAGTGTGTAGTAAAGTGTGTAAGAGTGTGTAGTAAAGTGTGTAAGAGTGTCTAGTAAAGTGTGTAAGAGTGTGTAGTAAAGTGTGTAAGAGTGTGTAGTAAAGTGTGTAAGAGTGTGTAGTAAAGCTCTCTAGCTAAAGGAAAACAATCATTTTCTAAAACATCACAACAGTTTTAAATTAAACAACTTACAGTTTATCCATTTAGTTATATTTAATGTGCTGGAACGTCCATGCAATATGGTAGTTCCTGTTCTAGTCTCTCTCTCTCTCTCTCTCTCTCTCTCTCTCTCTCTCTCTCTCTCTCTCTCTCTCTGTATGTAAACACTTCACTCTGACCATTCCAAAGCACTGACACTGGAGACTCCTTCCATAAACATGTCTTTAAAGTCTAAGTGAAATTGTAAGGAATAAAAAATTTACAATTAAGTATGTTTGATATTTATTTTCTGTCACATCAGATCTGCTTTAATCACCGTGTCTGAAGTTCCAGTTCCTCCCAAAGTCCAGGAGAACTTTCAGGACAATGCAGGTCTGACAGCTTCATTTTTGAAGACTGTTAAATAAAAAAATGACTTTAAATCTATAAATTAGCAACCAGCCATTAAAAAAACCATGGACATGAAATTTGAAATGTGCCTACAAACAACTTGATTTTTATGATAAATATCTGTTTTGTTTATTCTATGTATAAAAGGCTGTAGGGAACTTGTTTCTGTCAGTGAGCCTGAGACCCATCAGAAGGCTCCAGCATCACAGGAAAATAGGGAATGTGGTTCCAGGACCCAGAGTCTCCAGGAGCTCTGTATGGGCCAGACACGGTGTGGTGCATCGACACTGTGAGCAGTGAAGTACGAGAACTGTACGCCTATGAAAACCTGGAGCAGCTCGCCCGTGGTTACCCCACCAAGGTCCTGCTTTTACCAGAGTCGACGGGGAGCCCCGGGGCCACCGTGTACCACAGATCGCTTTACTACCGACGCAGACAGAGCTGCGTTATGATCTTGCCACCGAGAACATCGTGGCCTGGATTCCCAGGACACCCAGGATTGCACAGCCAGTATCCTTATTCATGGGGTGGCTACACCGACATCGACCTGGCTGTGGACGAGAAGGGACTGTGGGCCATTTACTGCACAGAAAAGGCTCGTGGAGCCGTCATTATCTCACAGCTGGATCCTGAACACCTGAGAGTGATCAGAAGCTGGGAGACCAACATCCAGAAGAACAAAGTGGCGAACGCTTTCATGGTGTGTGGCAGACTGTACACTGTACAACCCAACTTTTATAACATCGTGTAAATTAGCGCCATCTTCTGGCAAATAGATTCAACTGCAAATACAGTGATAACATAAGTGCTTCCAAAACGTCTTCTGGTGGAGGAATAGCTGCTTTATTCAAAGATGCCTTTCAATGCAAGCAAGTGTTACTTGGTGATTACCAGTCTTTTGAATATTTGTGTATTGCTCTAAAAGGTACACCACGCATTCTGTTAACAATTAATTATAGGCCTCCCAAATACAACCAAACATTTGTTGATGAATTCACAGAACTTTTATCACCAATCTCCTCTGAATTTGATTATTTTGTTATTGCTGGAGATTTCAACATTCATATAGACAATGCAGAAAACAATACTGCAAGTGAACTGTTAAATAGGGGACACACTCTTGATCTGCTCATTAGCAAGGGTCTAAACATTCCATCCACTGTTATCAAGGATGAAGCGCTATCTGACCATTTCTGTGTTTACTTTGATTTATTGATCTGTCCTGCCACTGATGCTAGATCTGTCTATGTCGAAAAAAGGTTCATAAATGAAGACACCAGTGAGGTATTTATGAATGCTATATCAATGTTGCCAAACATATCAGCAGACTCTGTTGATGTTCTCCTTGAAAATTTGAACTTAAAAGTTAAAGATGTTATTGATGGTATAGCTCCAGTAAAGGTCAGGATGATCACTGGCAGACGTAAAGCACCTTGGAGAAACACAACAGCGGTACAGAGCATGAAAAGAACATGCAGAAAAGCTGAACGTATGTGGCGGAAAACAAAACTTGAAGTACATTATAGCATCTATAAGGACAGTCTTCGTGCTTTCAATGTAGAACTAGGCACAGCTAGACAGATCTTCTTCTCAAACATTATAAACAACAACATAAACAACACTCGCACTCTTTTTGCTACTGTAGAGACACTAACAAACCCCCCAAATCAAGTTCCTAGTGAAATGCTCTCTGACAACAAATGCAATGAGTTTGCAACCTTTTTCTCTGAGAAAATCAGTAATATCAGAATGGCAATCAATACGGCCTCATATTGTAATGTGGTCAGTCAGACCTCACGACAACAACCTCAAAAATTGGTCATTTTCTCAGAATTTAACATAATTGATATAAAAACAACATCTTAAAGCATCAACTTGCAGCCTTGCCCCCCCCCCCCCACATCCTTTCTCAAAAGGTACTTAACTGCTTAGAAACTGACCTCTTAAAAATAGTAAATACGTCTCTGCTCACAGGCACTTTTCCAGAGCCCCTAAAAACAGCAGTTGTTAAGCCTCTCCTAAAAAAGAGTAACCTAGACAAAACCATACTTAGCTACAGACCAATCTCTAATCTTCCTTTTATAGGCAAGATCATTGAAAAGGTTGTTTTCAGTCAGCTGAACAAATTCTTAAACTCAAATGGCTACCTGGACAATTTTCAGTCTGGTTTCCGCCAGCATCACAGCACAGAGACGGTGCTCATAAAGATAATAAATGATATTCGCTTAAACTCTGATTCGAGTAAAATATCAGTGCTGATGCTACTAGACCTTAGTGCTGCCTTTGACACAGTAGATCACACCATACTCTTACATAGACTGGAAAACTGGGTAGGGCTTTCTGGGATTGTCCTCAAATGGTTTAAATCATACCTAAAAGGGAGAGGTTACTATGTGAACATAGGTAACCATAAATCTGAGTGGACATCCATGACATGTGGAGTCCCACAGGGCTCAATTCTCGCACCACTTCTCTTTAATTTGTATATGCTCCCATTTGGTCAAATAATGAAAAAGAACCAAATTACTTAGCACAGCTATGCAGATGACACCCAGATATACTTAGCCCTGTCCCCTAATGACTACAGCCCCATTGACTCTCTATGTAAGTGCATTGATGAAATTAACAGTTGGATGCGTCAAAACTTCCTCCAGTTAAACAAAGACAAAACCGAAGTCATTGTATTCGGAAATAAAGATGAAACTCTCGAGGTTAACACACACCCTGACTCTAGGGGTCTAAAGACACAAAATAAAGTCAGAAATCTTGGTGTCATTTTAGAGTCTGACCTTAATTTCGTAGTCATGTGAAAGCGATAAGCAAATCAGCTTACTACCATCTCAGAAATATAGCCAGAATTAGATGTTTTGTCTCAAGACAGGACTTAGAGAAACTTGTTCATGCTTTCATCACCAGCAGGGTGGATTATTGTAATGGACTCCTTACTGGGATCACTGACTGTGCTGCTTCACTGGGATCACTTCACTGTGCTGCAAATGTCTGAACTTTGCTCCTCTTTAAGCTGGGGACTGCAGCTTCCACAGTTCTCTCCAACATTTTATTTACAGTGGTTGGTTGTGCTTGCTCAACGGAGTTCACAATTTGTTCTATCACATTGAAACCTATGACAGGGTGTGAGAGGTTCTGGGATGACAAGTTCAGCTTGGTGCGATGATTGTGATGATAATCTGAATGTCAATTCAACATATCCGGTATAGGGCAGGTCAATACAATTGGCAGGGACAAGGTTCAATGTATTTGGAGCCTCAAGAATATTGGAAACATCTCTCAGACTTCGGGTAAGTATTCCTCTTTCACACTTCATCAATGACACCTACCTGAAGAGCCAGTGTCCCAGAGTGCTTGAAATCATTGACCTTGCAGGTAACACTCAACTAGACATTGCCTCCCAATTAATGATGTCACAGGGGAATGCTGATTAACTTGGGTTCTGCAAGGGGTGTGAACACTCATGGTTATGCAGGAATTTGACACTGAACTCTGTGAGTTGATACAAGTTTTCTTGTGTTCGGTCCAATGGTGAGTTTGCCAGTTTTTAGAACAATACAGTACCTTTTTACTTCGTGAACACTTTCATTTGGTTCTCTATTCTTCCACAGGCTGCACATCTTTGGGACTGGTTAGTAGATCTGGTGACTCCCTGTTCCGTGGGGGTAACCGCTCTCCATTTAAAGAACTCTCTTTTGAAGGCTTAATGCCACGGATTCTGCATCCTGCTTGGAAGTGCTCACTACTGCCACTTCTAAAGCAATGCATGCAATGGTCTTCTGTTCTTTGCTGCTGACAATTGAAGCACTTTGTTGCTTGGGAACGAGTAGTCGGTGCATAATATTGTCGAGGCATGTACTGGGGTTGGAATTGAGTGTTCACTTTGGTTTGGTTGGCACCCGGTGATGCCCAATATGGTTGCACTGGACACTGAACAAATTCTCGGTCAAAGGCTCTCGGTGTAGGACCTGGTCAAAGGCTGGTTGCTGCAATGATTCTCGAATGTGAGCTATTTCAGCACTGAGTGTTTTTAATGAGGCTACATCAGTTCTCAGTTCTTTAAGTTCTGACAGCACACTGGAAGATGGTTTTGGTGCACTTGAAGTCACACTGGGTTTCGTATCAGTGGTTTCATCACTGGACTTAACTGAATGGACAACAGTAGTTGTACTGCTGCACATTGGTATTATTATTATTATTTTGTTTGCATTTTTAACACCTACACTTCAATACACTTATTTACTTCAGTTACGCATATATATATATATATATATATATATATATATATATATATATATATATATATATATATATATATATATACATATATATTAATTATTAATATATACTTAATACATTAATAATACACTTAATAATACACTGCATTACTTACATTAGTTTTAGTCTATTGCTTTATTTATTTTATTAAAACTTTGAATAAATATATTTTATTATAATAATAAAGATAATTTGCTTGGAGTTTTTTAATTATATTGATTAGTTTATAAAACAGTATGTAAAGGTGAAAAATGTTCTGTAGATACACAGTTTTGTTGAAGTTTTGATGAGTTTGAACAATAGAAGAATTCATGAAGTTTGAAAGCTGAGTTTTTTTTAATGCTTTTCCATAATACAAAGCAGTGAAAGGTGATTCAGTCATATAGACTGTTGTTGTTCTAACTGTGTGAAGAGGTTTGTAAATGTGAACACAGTAATCATAAATACATGTCACTAACTGTAAAAGAAATTGTACATAAAAATAAATAAATAAATAAACGCCATCTGCTGGTAAAACGATGTTATGACATTAAGTAATGTGTCTAAGAATCATACTATCAAACCAAATAGTCTTTGGTCTAACCATAAACTACTGTTAACAGACTGAAAAAGAAAAAAAAAAAAAAAGCAGCTTTCTTGTAAATAATAGCATCATATATTAACCATGGACAAAGATATTCAAACCACTGTTGATACCACACCAGATTTTTATCTCCATTTACCATGTGTACCAGCATTTATTTATTCTTATATCATTCAGATTGAATTAAAACAAGTGCTGACCATAAATATCTAATTTTCATGTCCAAATGTTCAGGAATATACACTTACTGTTCAATCTGATCTACCATAGACGTGGTAATGAGTTGGAAAGAGGACACTGAGGCAGATATTGTCCAAAATAACATGGATTCACAGGAGGACACAGCAGACCTGGGAAGAGAGAGTGCAACTGAGGATAGTTGTCTAAATAATATTGCCCCAGAGGATACCAGAGTGAACCTGGAAGGAAGAGAAACAAGTGAGAATGCCCCATTGGGAGATGCTGGTCTAACTGTTTACAGGACAGCACAAAAGGTGCATAAACAGTTTTCAATAACTCTTAACAGAAAAGGAATGGAACAAAATAAGACCTTCAAAAGGTTCCATTAAATTAAGGCCACCCTGGACTCACTATCTCTATAATGGGTGACAAAAGGTTTAGGCCAGCAACAAACCTCAAAAGGGAAGCACTTGCAAGAGCAATTACACGTGGATCTAGTCATTATTTCTACTCAACACTCAAAACTACACCCAAAGAAGAACTTTTGTGTGGAAATATATCCAGCTGCCTCAACAGGAATGTGCTGAAGGTAATTCGCTCAGAAATTAGGAAGAACAAACTACTCCACACTGATGTGTTAATTGAAATACATCTCATGCAAGGAATACTAAGAGGATGTGACACCAGATTTTTTAAATTACCAGGATACATACAGCATTTTAGCATGGACCCCTTTGGTGTTCATATGTACAAAGCTCAAATTTACATTGCATTTGTCCAAATACACACAGGTTGAGACAGACTATAGCTGGGGTCTCATGCAAAGTGTTTTGGTAGCTTTCCACAGAGAGCACATCACCACCTACCTAGAAAGAGCTTTTGATATTTGCACAGGCAAAAAAACTCAGGATGACATGAAGCCTTACACTGTGCTGCACATATGTTCTGCTCACATCCTCAAAGCAGTCAGACAGGCAATATCAAAGCAAACTGACGACCAAGGCCTGAGAGACTTTGTCACATTTACCTTTGCAAGACTGCAGAATGCCTGTTCACTAGATGAAACAAAATATATCTTTAGTGCACTGTGTTCTGTCCTGACAACTCCAAATAGCAGTGAAAACCTCACGGCAAGCCTGCAAATTCTTGAAAGAGTAATTGTTAAACCCCAAGAAGGCAAGCTCGATGAAACGTTGGAAATTGGAGACAGGGAAAAATGGGGCTGTGAAGACAGAAACAATGCTACCACAATTGTGGGTAACTCACCCTTCATACCGTATTTCAGACGGATCTTTGAAGAAGCCAAGGAACACGCAGCAAGTGAGACCTCTTTCTCTGAGGACAACAATCCATACTTTTGTCCAGGTATCATCGACATGCTCTTTGACCACTATCTTGCCATTTTTCCTATGTGGAGTGGTTTGCTGTTAAGACACCTAGAATGTGGATCACATGATCAGAAAGACATAAAAACAAAATCACACAAAAAAAGAGACACTAATTGCCATGTGGAAAGGTGGCTTGGAATTGTAAAACATACCATAATGAATTCAAAAGAAAAAGCTCAGACCAGGAACTTTCATTAGAAAAATGCATTGCTCCCTGCAATCAAGATACACCGAACACATCATTCAGCACAACCTCTCTGAAGATCTTTTGCTAAAGCCTCGGCCACCGATGGACATCGGTCATTCCCAGGAAACATGGATGAAGAGAAGGAAAACACAATTATCAGGGAGTAAATCCAAATACTTTTCAGCACCACACAACATACCAGTTCCACAAAAAAAAACAAAAGACCCAGAAGTGCAGAAAGGACCTGGCAAAGAGCCAGGCAACAGGTTCAAATCTGGACCAGCATTCTCTACCTGCAGAGATCCTATCTGTAGACGATGAGGTAATACTGTCATTAATGTAAACATTTAAAACTGTGTACTATTTTAGTCAATAAAGTTGAGAGAAAGTAATTCATAAGGTGGATGTTATTGTAGGTTGAAATGCTATGGACAAAACCCTCCACAGATCTGGTTGTTGCCATTCTGAGGTCCCCTGATCACAAACAGGAGTACCTCTTGCATCATAGTGCATTCCAAACATCGAGGCTCCATGACTGGTTATTTGGAGAGGTATGTCTATCAGGAATAAAGTATGAAAGGCAAATAGTGCACTTCCCCTAGAGGTCCGGACAGCTGAGTCACTGGCTATTTTCAAGCAGCGATTGAAGACCTACTTATTCAGGAAACACTTCAACTAGCACTTCTTTCCCTATCTTTTGCATTTAAAATAATAATAATAATAATAATAATAATAATAATAATAATAATAATAATAATAATAATAATAATAAAAACCCTTTGACACTTTTTCATTGTAACTTTGAACAAAAGTTTTAAACTCATGGTATCTTAAGTCTATAACCTAGTGAGCAGCATTAATGTATTCAGTGTTAGAGATTTAAGCTCTTATGTACGTCGCTCTGCATAAGGGGTCTGTCACATGCTGTAAATGTAAATGTAAATGTAAATGTTCTTTTGAGCATAGAAAAGGTCATGCTGAACTGATGAGATGTTTTTTAACAACTAACATTTTGAAATGTTCATTTTACAATAGATTAAACTGCTGGCACTATTATTTTCCAGATATTGTAAAGTTAAAGAGGAATTATTATAAACATCCAGAGAAACATTGCTTGATCTTTATGAGCTCATTTTGGTTTGATCAGAATTTATATATATATATAATGGATTATACTGTGCTTTCTGGCTTAATTATATTGATAGGTATAGTGAGTTAGAATGAGATTTATTTTACAGTAAAATTGCTCGATTTTTATTCTGACTATTGAGTAGCTCACTCTAAAGTGAATTTAGCTAGTATATATATAACATTTTAAAGTTTTCATTTTATAATGGATTAAAAAGTGCTTCTAGTCACAACTTTATTGACAGATATGGTGACTTTGAAGAGGAATTATTAAAATATTCCAAAGCAAAGTTAGTATTCTATGTTTCTTTTTTCTCTCTCTCTTCTGTTTCCATACTTCTGTAAAGCTGCTTTGAGACAATGGGAAATGTGCTACACAAATAAATTGAATTTAAATTTAAAATCGCTTGATCTTTGTTTTTTAGCCTAGAGTAGTTCAAGCTGAAGTGATGGATGATGCTTTTCTTAACTAACATTAAAAAAAAATCGATTTTATAAATAGTTGGAATTATTTAAGATCAGTAATAAAAAGAAAAGAAAACAGGGATTATCTATAAATTCGTACGAGTTTGTAATTTATTTCAATTTTTCAACAATCAATTTTTTTCTGTTCTCACATGTTCCTATTTCTCAAACCCTTTATTTTGAAATGTGTTATAACGTCAAAGGGGAAACACATCCTATAAACATGTAGTAAATAAGGTTTTTATCATTCCTCTGGAGGATTTCCCCACCAAAATCGCTGAATACATGTCTGGTTTCCTGACTTCTGTAAACTCAGTCCAAAATGTTATCCAGACCCTCATGTCACTGTCGAAGCCCGAACATATAAAGGTTGGCTGTATATAAATGTCGCAACAGGACACAAATAGTATTAAGTTCAGACACAGGACACAGTGTGGTTACAGGACACCCATTTTAATAAATGTTTTAATTGTTTTGTTCCAGCTTGACCCCCTTGAGCAAGCCAAAGTCGACTTACTGTCAGCATACGCACTCAGTTCCCTATTCTGGAGTGCGTATTTCAGCAGTTCTTACAGCACAGTAAATACACATATTTTATGGCAATAAAAACTAAACGCTTTCTTTCTTAGTTTTTTATTAGTGTACTTGGTAACACAAGGAGTGAATCCAAAAGATCATGGAATCAAACAGGAACTGGTAAGAATCACCATACTGTAGCATTTTGCAAACCAGATAATAAAAGTAACATGGGACTTTATGTATATTTTAAAATTA